>NC_081783.1:2502262-2802262 GCF_963082965.1 Carassius carassius | reverse complement strand
TCGGAGTTGTAACGTTTAAGAACAGAAAGAGCGTTGAAAACGTGGCTGGAACTGCACTGAATTGAAAGCAAATCTGCAAAGGCTACTATTTGCTAGCGATGGAGATCCTTATTAGATGAACACCGCGTGTGCTGTACTGTTTAACAGGTAATGACTTGGGCTACATTCGATTACAGTACACGATACCTCTGACATTAGTTAGTTGTACGTG
This sequence comes from Carassius carassius, assembly GCF_963082965.1. NCBI lineage: Eukaryota > Metazoa > Chordata > Actinopteri > Cypriniformes > Cyprinidae > Carassius > Carassius carassius. Next base: position 2,802,051 of record NC_081783.1, on the reverse strand, counting down.
TGTGGCTTATAACAGAGGGGAGTCAAGTTGAATGCAGCTTCCAAAAGACAAAAAATAGCCGATTAAGATTTTATTAATTTTAATACAATCACACCGGTGCAAGTACGTTCAGCGAGTCATATTATCAGCTGCTAAATTCAGATCTGTGATTGCTTGCTGGCGCTGAGCCAGAGATAGATGCGTTTTTACAGCGCTGCGCATTATAACCAATCACACATGATTCTGTTGAGCTCATTAAAGCATTGGCCAATCAGAGGTGTCCGATGAGTCATCGCTAAAATGCCGGTGCTTCCTTCACTCGCTCACTGACTGAATACCTATTTCTGGCGAATTCTCTCGTCAGAAACAACAAAGTGCAGATGTGTGTACGAATCTATAATTAAGATATTGATTTCACAGTTTTAACAGTTTCAGTGATTTTAATGGAGAGTGATTGAAAGAGTGATTTCTAAGAGTGATTGAAATCTAGACTGTCAGTGAAAATGATCTTTAATAATGTAAATGTTATTTGCTCTCTTTCTGAACAATGAAAGATTAGTAGCAATTTTTATATCACATTAACTTTCAATGTTAAATTCACATTTAATATAAAGTCAGTCGTATTAAAAATATGTTATGGCATGACACCTATATCTGGTACTTAAGTAAACAGACAGGGTTTTATAATAAAATACATAAATTGGAGTAAAGGCTGATGAAATATATACGTTTATACACGCACACATACATTACATACATTTTATCTATATATCTAAATAAAAATAGGCTCAGTATATATGACCCAAAGTAACTAGTAACTAACTACTTGAGTAGATTTTTTATCCGATACTCTTTTACTCTTACTAAAGTAACTATTCACGACTAGTACTTTTACTTTTACTTGAGTAAATATTTCTAGAAGTACTTTTACTTTTACTTGAGTACAGTTTTTGGGTACTCTACCCACCTCTGCGTGTATGCCAGCTGTAGCTTTTAAGTCATCTCTGTGCCAGTGTAGTCCAAAAGTCTGTCAACATTATAAAACACATTAAGTGTACTTAGATAACATGATACAAATACAAGGTAATTGTGACTTATCTCACAATTCTGGCCTTTCCTCTCAGGGTTGAGTGAGAGAAAATTGAAATAGCAAGTTACAAAGTCAGAATTGCATGACGAACTCACAATTCTGACAAATACGTGTTGCATAGTCGCATCAAGTCAGAACTGCAAGAAAAAAGTCAATTGCGAGATATAATATCCAATTCAGAATTTTTTTTTTTCGAGTTTATTTTTCACTATTCTAAGAAAAAATGTCAGAACAGTTGAGAGAAAGGAAGTCAGAATTAAGAAAAAAAGGCAATTCACATGTTTTATTTTTATTCGGTGGCGGAAAAATAGGCTTTCATACATTGATTGACAAATATATATATTTTTTTTTGTGTGTTTTTTTGTTTTTGAGGAAATATACAAAAATACATCTTAATACAAAATTGACTGGCACAACATCTTAATTCACAACTAATGCACGGTGCATAGTTTTTATTATCAATTAATAGATTTTTTTAAAGGAACTAGTTGCATGATGTCTCAGTATTGATAGGTAAGATTTAAACGGCTCTGTTCCAGCCATCTCTGGAAACGGGGCTCTCTGGGAGCCCAACGATGCATTTTTGACTTCTTGACCAGATCACCCACACCTCCAGCTCAGTAAATTCATCAGCATTCAGAATGGCCACTTTGTTGTGGCGTTGGCCTGTCATATATTAGCTGCAGCGGCCCGGCCTGAGAACCAGTTCGCCTGCTGCTCGACCACAGCCATCAGAGCCTCATAAAGCCTGTTTATAGATCTTCAGCCCCATGACAGGAGAGACCGAGCCAGAGCCAGAGCCAGAGCGCAGGGGAGCTTGTTTACGGTGCGGTCGTCTCATTCCACTCCGACGAGAGAGAATGAGTGTTTTTCCCACTGCAGCAGCGATGAGCCGAGTGTTTCTGCAGGAGGCTGGTGAAGGTGCAGCTCAGCCTGGCGCCAACCCCGTCCCACACGCCCTGACAGCTTTATGCTCCAGTCAAGAAGAACGCTTCTTCACATCGGCAGCGCTGGCTCCAGACGACATAGACCTGACTAACTTTTTTTCTCTTACAAAATCCAGATTCTTAGAAAATTCAGGCCTGTCTAAATTGAGTTTTACTATGATTAATGTCTATGTGGACTCAGTGGGTAATGCTGAGGTGTTCCTCCTGAAGTCCACTATCATCTCCATTGTTTTGAGCAGTGTTGGGAGTAACACATTAAGAGTTATGTAGTCAGATTACTTTTTTTTCAAGTAACTAAAGTAATGCATTATTTTTTCACTAACAACATTTTCAAATAAGTAACTCCTGTTACTTTGTTTTCCCATTTATTGACTGACTATGGTGTCACCATGTTGAGAGAGGTGCAGAGAATAATCCTTAATAACTAATCTCACTTGCATCAAAACAGTGAAACAAAAGTGCATTTTCTGTGAATCTGTGTTAGTCAGATATATATATATATATATATATATATATATGTATAAGTATTTTTTTATTATTATGCCTGAATATCAGCTATCTTTTATTCGTTTTATACTAAGTAATGATTGTCTTGGAATATTTGTATGTTTGACACATTTCATGGTTTTGTGCTGCAATATCCTGTCATGTCAAACTTTAAATAAAACTAAACTAAACGACTTCTGCCAAGGACAATTAGTGGAAGTGAGAGAAAGTAGTTTATAGTATTTTAAATATGGATATTTTTCTCACAAAAAAAAAATATCAAGTTGCTACAGGAGGCTTTTATTCACCCCACAGAGCCGTGTGAGGGATATTTTAATAATGGATGGATGAGCTTCATTTGACTACTTTTGGAATTGTTGAAAAAAAAAAGAAACACCCATCTACTTCTATTCTACAGATTGGAAGAGCAGGGACAATTTTTAATATAACTCTTACAATTCGGAGTATGGGTTACCATACTTGGCAAATGTAACGACTTACAATATTTTCAATAATTGGTAATTGGTTGACCTTAACTGGTATTATTTAATTGTGTAATTAAATTTAACAGTTGAATAATTTTTGGTTGATTGCAAGCCATTTCTCCCCTTCCTGACATTTGAAAGATTTATTGTTTTGTGACTCAGTTTAACTCCGAGTTCTTGTCATATTATATTACCATTTTCGAAACTATATCATATAAACTGTGATAATGTCAGAAATGATGGAGGTGTCTGAATATTTTTTTGTTCGACTGTTAAATCCTTGGTTTGTCCAGATTTTGCAAGATAAAATGTAGACCCAAGAAATTTGCAGGAGCTACATCAAGCATCCAGTGATGTTCTTCACTTGACCACCGAGGTTAGGGCAACAGGTCTGTAGACATTATGTCCAATGATTTTGTGTTTTTTGGGAAAGGGATGGTGTGGCATATGTGATATTAAGTTTATACAACAGTTTGATGGCACAAGTGAGTAAATAAATAAGAAACCACAAAATATTCAGTGTCCCAAATCTAAAGTTAACAGAAAACATAAATTTAGAACGTTTTACAAATAGTAACTTTAGAATCTGTTGCTTCATTGAAATCTTTTATTATCAGAGAGTTGTGTGTGTGATTACCTGCATTTTGTACAGCATTCATTCTTCAGCTCAATATATTCACAATAAAACTGTTTGAATGTTCGCTGAGGAAAGCGATATCTTTGTCGTACTAGCCTTTCATCCGTTGAGGGGGATCTTCAATGAAAACACTGCTCAATGAATTGGCTGACTGAATCTTTACAAGAAGTCAAAAAGTTAAAATAACTTCTTTAGTTATAGTGATGTCCGATTCGCGAACGAATCGTTCAATTTAACCGGTTCTTCTTAGTGAACCGGTTGAACCAGTTCACCAAAACGAACTGAATCGTTTGAAACGGTTCGCGTCTCCAATAAGCATTAATCCACAAATTACTTAAACTGTTAACTTTTTTAACGTGACTGACACTCCCTCAGAATAAACCAATATCCCGGAGTAATTCATTTACTCAAACAGTACACTGACTGAACTGCTGTGAAGAGAGAACTGAAGATGAACGCCCACTGCTGGAGCAGTTCTTGTTCTCGAGTCAAGAGCCGGTTGCATCGGTTTTCGGATCACCAGTACACTGAACTGAGAATCGTTTCTGTCGGACGCGTCCGATTTGAGAACCGAGGAGCTGATTCTCGTTCTTGAGTCAAGAACCGGTTGCATCGGGTTTCGGATCACCAGTACACTGAACCGAAAACCGTTTCTTTCGGACACGTCCGATTTGAGAACCGATGAACTGATGATACTGCGCATGCATGTCATTTTTCAATTATTTTGTTAAACATTGGAAAGTGTGATGAAATAACTATATTTTATTTTGCTTATTTATTTATTTAAGATGAATGTTTCTAATATTTTGCTTATTTATTTATTTAAGATGAATGTTTCTAATCTGTATATTGTAGAAGTTGGACAATAATTAAGACTCTAAAATTAATAGGAATAAGGGATGATTTATGAAATATCTGTACTGTATTTATAGTTTTTTTAATGTAAAATCATTTTCTAACTGTTTTTAAATTCATTTTAATTAAGTAAATTTTTTAATCATTTTAAAAGTTTTACAATTGCTTGTTTTATTTTTGTTATTATTTTTCTTCATGATTATTTTACTTTATTTTATGTAAAGAACTTTGAATTACCATTGTGTACGAAATGTGCTATATAAATAAACTTGCCTTGCCTTAATGATGACACATTCACAAATTGAGTTTGTAGTAAACAGAACATGAACACGAGTAGAGCAGTTGATGATACTGAACTGCAGCACGTGCCGGTTAGAGCGATTCTCGTTCTCGAGTCAAGAACCGAGGGCTTGAATGAAGGGCGATCTGGCGAAACTAAGTTCATTTACTAACAAATACATCGCAATGGATTATGTATAGTAAGTGGATCATGGTTTCTGCTCTGATGTCACCTAATTTATTTACTTTATATCTTCAAGACTTAAATCCTCGTATGCACATTATTGCTGTTACTGTATTTGGGTGCGTTGTTGCAAAACTTTTCATGATTATGAGGTTTTTAACTGACTAAAGTTATGATTACTGACTCTATGTATTTGAATGTTTGATAGACTTGACGCCATTACGTCATCGCCAATGACGTCATTACGTCGAGCGTAAAAGAACCGGTGAACCGGGTTTTTCAACCGGTTTATTGAATCGAACCGTCCGATTCGCGGAAAAGAATCGAACTTCCCATCACTATTTAGTTATGGTGTTTTTCAAAATAAAAGTCTTTGCCGTTGACTCATTCATTAAACAGTCGCCATCTAATGGCAGAACAATATAACAAAAATTACCATCACTACAAACAGGGCTGCATTTCCCAAAAGCATGGAAAGCCTAAGTTGATCACTGAACCATTTTTATCGATGGAGCTGCAATCAACTTAAGCTCATGATGCTTTTGGAAAATGCAGACCAGACCGTTTCTCATTACCAAATACTATTATTAATAAATTTCTAAATACTGACTTTTATTGTGCTAAAATGCTGTGTGTGAAAAAAGAAAATCCAGAAAGACACATCTGAGTAAGAAATGAATTTTAGTATTTATTTTTCCTAAAACAATTGGAACACATGCTATCTGTACCGATATGGAATCTATTATTCAATGTAATAGGTGTACACAGATTTTTTTTTTTTCATTTCTTGTAACAATCTAAAAATGTTTTTCCAGGTTTAAACCCAAAGTTGATCACATTTTTGCCCACATGTTCATTGGAATACCTGAGTGAATTAAGAAGATGATTGGTCAAAGTAACTACTGTTGACTTTAGGCTGATGAATAGCAGAACTGTACAGGCTGTTCCTTATTCTTAAACCAACAATCAGCTCCGAACATTTTATTAACCAATCACGTGGCAAGGACCCAAAACAATTCTTTTCGCAGCTATAGTAAACAATAATTCACCCATTTCAATATTATTGTCAGTAATACCCTGAGCTTCTTATGTAGCCTTAACCTAGTTCTTGGGTCTAAGGCCAGACGACTGCAATTCCAGCTTCTGGCTCTTCTCAGTGGCTCTGGGAGAAAACTGCTATTTTTTACTTGGAAACACCAGCGGCTGGCTGTGGACTTGGCAAGAGCACAAGCAGGCCTGCTTTCCATGAGACACTGTGTGCTAAAGTTGTTCCTATGTTCAACTAATCTGTTTGGGCAAAGCCCAGAAATGCAGCATACACATTAGACTTAAGCGATGCTATTAGGATGCTTTATCATACTGAGACATGATGCAGCTAGAAGTTTTTACTATCATGCATCTGCTCCGGTTCCACAGTTTATTTTAGGGTAAAGCCTCTATGTAATATTCTCAAGGCACAATAAGCTTGTAACTGGACGTTGTTTTGACTTCGCTTTCCTTCTAAGAAGCACAGAGCGTCGTACTGTATGTGCTAGTCCTGGACTTCAATCCTGTACAGCTTGTATTTAATCAAGTATTTCAAATAACAATTACACACACATTTCTGAAACAAACAAAAGTATCTTACATATCTACAGTCAGATGCGTAATTGGTGCAATAATGTAACTAATACAACAGCAAGCACTATATTACATATAGTATATCATTACTGAATATGTAGGCTATATTTAGATGTTTATATAAATATAGATATACATAGATTTATATATACATGTTTTATATTCAAATGTTGCATGAAGCATAAAATAAATAAACAAGGTGATTGATATGATTTGCAAAATAGAGATGCTGTTTTAGAACTAAAATAAAAGCAATTCTACAAAATTAACAATCTGTCCTATAATCTGGAGTATCAAAAAAGCTGCACCACATTTACCCTGCAAAATGTACAGTTTGGGAGAGCTGGAATGACTGTGGAGATGTGAGGGTGGATGGGCTGAATTAAGAGGTCTGCTGAGTCTGTGAAGAGGGGGATTGGGGTGTCATGGTCAGTTTGGGTGATCCTGCTGTTTCACCTCCGAATGTCGCTGATCTTTGACTCTTCCTGCTCGGCGGGGCCTGCATCTACACTGGCGCGGCGCTGGCCTTGGCTCCGGCTTCTTGTGTGGGAACTGAAGCTGACCTTGCCGGGTTTGTCCTTGTCTCCTGTTCGAGTGCTCTTGTGGTGCTCGGCGTCTGACTGCGAGGAAATCGGCGGGCGTCGCTCGAGGCCTCCTGACGCTGGAGCAGAGGTGATGGATGTACAGATGCTCAGGCTGTCGCACAGAGCGCCCCAGTTCTGCTCGCACTGCAGACGCACGCTCCGCGTAATGGCTTCCTTCACCTCCTCTCCACAGCTGAGCAAGATGTTTACCAGCTCGACGTACGGCCTAAGAAAGCAGGATGATAGCGGTTAGTTCAGGCCTGGTTCTACAGGGGTGCTAAGCACCCTCAAATAAAATCAATAGCACCCTCAGTTAAAGCTGCATTAAAGGGATAATTCACCCAAAAATTTAAATTTAATGTTTATCTTCTAACCACCAGGGCATCCAAGATGTAGGTGACTTTGTTTATTCAGTAGAACATAAACAAAGAATTTTATCTCAAACCGTTGCAGTCTGTCAGAAGTGAATGGGAATCACGGCTTTGAGAGTTAAAAAACATACACAAACAAAACCAAATTAAACCCTGTGGCTTGTGACGATACAATGATGTGGATAAACATGAAAGATAGTTTATGCAAGAAACTGAACAGTATTTAAATCGTTTTTATTGCATCATTTTTATTGCATCCTGAGCATGTTCTTCTCAACAGCAAGCGCCTGTTACTATATAAATACTTTTCAGTTTCTTGCACAGACAGATCGTTTTGTGTCTTTACACATCAGTGTATTGTCATGAGCCGCAGGGTTTAATTTGGCTTTGTTTGTGTATGTTTTTTTTACTCTCAAAACCGTGATTCCCATTCATTTCGATTATAAGACTGACAGACTATCTCGGTTTGTGTTCTACTGAAGAAACAGTCATCAACATCTTGGATGACCTGGAGATACACATCAAATTTTAATTTTTGGGTGAACTATACCTTTAAGTTCACTTAAATTAGAAGTTATTTTAAGCAGTCTAACAAACGTTAAAATTAATAGCTCTTGTGATGTTGAATACCTATAGTCAATGGTCAGTGTTGTGCATGAACGTGTTCATATTTTCGCCGAACGCTGAACTGAACAAATCACTTTTCATACAATGAACGTGAACGAGAGCGGCGCTCACTCTGGCAGGAATGAACAGAACGCGCAGTTCACTTTCACGCTCATTTGAAAAGTCAGGTTTTACCAGGGCTTAATTTGAGCCGGAACATGTTCCGTCACCTCCGACATTGGATCCGGCACCTCCTGTGTCACTAAAATTAATTGCCTAAATGAAAAAAAAAATACTGTTTGTGTAGTGTTCAATGTTTGTGAAACATGACTTGCGCGCTTGTTGTACTAGTTGAGATTGCTGTTAGCCTCGATCGTTTCACGCAGGGGAAAAATGTCAAAAAGACAGGAAAGTTTGCTTAACGTTTTCAAATACGCTGGACATTCAGATCCCAAACAAGCAAAAATCGTTTCCGCTGATCAAAAAGGAGACCACGGTGGACACAGTAGCCTAGTATGATATCTCGTTATTTCGACATAATAAGGGGACATTCTAATCTGCATTAAGCGTTCTTATAATGGTTTTCTATGGGAGGAAAATGCTTAACCGTTCATATTATGGGCTCATCTGATATTTTGTACATAGCATAGCCTATTTGTTAGGATTTTAGTATCATAATGAATAGGCTAATAATTGCACGCGCAATTATCCGTGAACTTGATTTGAACAAATGCCTTTCAACTTGTGTGTGCAAAATTCAGAATTAAATGAATGTGCAGAAATTTGTACAAATAGAGAGTAGGCTATGTAGGCATACTATACTGTTGTAGCCATTAAAAAAAACGCGTTTCATATTGTTAAAATATTATAATGTTATTTTTTTTTTCCATTTATGTTGATTTATGAAAAGTGAACAGCACGACCGAGTAAGATAGGATGCGCAATATGAGACATGGAGCGGGTCAGACATGATTGACCGTTGAAGTTGTTAGAAAGTCCTGGGTAATTTGGTTCATGCTGGCTAAATAAAAGTTTCACTGAACATACTGTATACCTTGACTGCACCTTGTATTTTCCAATTTCTACATATCATGATTACACATTATTTAAGGGGTAAATATATTCTCTATCTCAACATTATTTTTCTCCTGGCTATAATAATTGTCTCTTGTTTATTGGTACAATAATTTTGATTAGTTTTGGAGTGGCAGTGATTTGCAGCTGGTAATGGATGGTAAAAAGGTTCTATTGAGTAAGATAGTGGCCTATCTTAAAAAGAATTTAACAAATGAACGTGAACTAGTTCGTTTTAGATATGTGAACTTAGTTCATTTTTAAAAAAAAATGAACTATGAACATGAACTAGTTCATTATCATCTGTGTGAACTGAACTTTGAGCTAGTTCTTTTTAAGTATGAACTGGCACAACACTGTCAATGGTTAAATCTTAGGGGAAAACTTTTTTAAATTTGGTTAAATATTAGGGGAAAACCTTTTTTAAATTTTAAAAATATACCGTCTTTATGTAGTTTCTACATTAATTTAAAGATTTTAATTTTATTTTTATTCTTTTTTTTTGGTGAACTGTCTCTAAACGCTTAAAGAAATGCCATCAAATGCAAAATATTGTGTCAGTAGCACTAAATAAATAATAAAAACACTTTTAAAGTACACAAATATAGTGTTCAGGGGTCTTTCTTTAAATTAAATGAAGGCTTTTGGGTTCGAACAGAATGCATTATATTATTAATTACATAAATATTAATTTCCAATAGAAAATATAAATCCTATGGACTGATACAATTATAAATATTATAAATGAAATAAAAAAAGTATACATTATAATCAACGTGAAAAAAAAACAGAATTGTATGACAGTCGTCAGTACAAAATTATTGATCGAAACAGGCCTATTCGCTAAACCACAAACAATACTGAAGCACAAGGACAGGACGCCATATAGTGTGCAAACAGGAGCATGCATTGGAAAGCTGATATGCCGAGCGTGATACCTACCCTTTGGGAAATAAGTCTTGGAAATGTATCATATCCACCATGACATTGACGTTGTCTTTAGCAGCTGAGCAGAGGTTGTGTTTCATGTAGCACTCCCGCTGCAGCTGGAAGACCATTTCCTTTATGGCCAGACATTTTCGGCTGATGCAGCTGAACTTGTGCCTCAAGCCATGAGCCATGCACTTCAGTGCATCCTTGATGAAGGACTTGCCCTGTGAGTGTTTAAAACAGAGTCTTATATGCAGTCGTAAACAGCCTTTCTTTCTCTGCTGGGATAACATGGACTAATAGTATGACAATTTTTGCTAGACACACATCTTGATCCGTGCTACAAGCTTGAAACCCTCTGCTTCAAATCCACCTGTACCTTGTGAAACACGAGCCAGGCTGGAGGCGATGCCAGATGGCCCAGGCCGGTCGCTGGGTCATCCTCTGGATGCATTTGAGGGATATGAACCCCGTGGGAAAACTGGGGCAACTATGTGCTTACCTGCGAGTCGAATTTGCCAGCATTGTGCAGGAAGTTCATGCAGATTTCCTGAAGGCCCCGGATTTCACAGGAGTTGTTCTCGAAACACTCGAAAACACCGCAGCCCACGTCTCCTGCGCTCACGAGGCAGTGCTGGATCTCTGCTGCGGAGGATAGAAAGACAGAGCATGCTGTTTAAAGCTAAATAAAGACTTTGCGACACTCGATTTTGGCCGATCCAAGGCGATCTCTACAACAAGTCTATGTTTAAATAAGAAATAAAATTGCTTTAGAAATATACTTGACACAACCTTTTACACATGAATGCAGAGGCCTATTTTCCGGGTTTGTTTCTCATGTGAAAATTGAAGAACTGTATTTAGGGGACAAATTTAGCTGAGAGCGCGCTGTGGTAATTAAGGTATGCTATTAAAGTCCATCGAACTGGGAGGCATCTTGCAGTAACTGCCTGCGATGTGGAAAAGCAAGGTTAACTGTATATAGGGCAGGATGAGATTGCTTTTACCTTGCTGAAGAGATCAGCAATGACTACTGAGATTCAGAAAGCTAACCAGGGAAATAGAGACTAGCAAACAGCACACTGAAACACTTGAAAAGCAATTCTGATACACAAAGGAGCACTTTATTCGCTTATTTAGAGATTGCAAAAGCACCGATAAATGTTTGATACATTAGATCAGCTCACAAAGATAGACATTTGGTTGTATTTTTCATAACCACATCTTTATAAAATTGTTTGTGATGTGTCTGTTAGTCGTGTCCTACTAAAGAAGAGTAGTAAGAGAAAGGATGCATTAAAGACTTTTATTTTAAAATGAACAAATCATGTGCTGTAATAAGACAAACATTATTAAATATGTCATGGCATTTGCTCTAATGCAAGGCAAACAGTTAATAAAATTGACTGTGAAATTGAAACCCCACTGTGTCAGTAAAAAGCCAAAGTATTAAGCATAAATCAGTTCATGAAAAGTAAAGAGCTCTGCAGCTATCACATTACAAACTGCCTTGACTTATTTTTTTTTTTTTAATGTTATTTCTGGGGACCTCTCAATGGCTACTCCAATCCTCATGCATTTGTAAAGAGATTAAATAAAAATACAGACTGATTGTCTTTTTCTAACATTACATTATATGGACCAATCGAACACATAAGCACAACAATGTCTGTCTTCACAATTCTTGTTTTCTTATTTTAACACAAACATTCCAAAATTTGAATTTTTGAAATATTCTAAATACCTGAATGTTCTGATTTAGAAAGGCCTATTCCAAAAGCTTTTAGAGTTTCCCTAAAGCATTTCAGCTTTACAGAAAACAGTATATGAGAGGTTTTTAAGGTCTTGTATATGAATACTACCCAATACCAGTGTAAATACATGGCAGAGGACCTCGGCTGCTGGAGGTGCACAGGTAAAGTCAGCCGTCCGCGTTTGTAGACGTGTGGATCGTGCGTGGAATCACACAGCGATGAGACCCATTGAGCTCTTCTGCTGTAATAACCTAGCTTGGACTAGTCCCATGCAAAAGTTGAAAAGATTTGATGCCTGACATCGCTGCTATATTTCATTGTCATAATGCACGGGATTAAATTGCCTTTATGCCGTGAGAACGGTTAAGTTTGATCCACCTAGTGCAACACGTAGAGCCATTGCATCACACACTACAGGTTTAACTTGCTCTCCCGCACAATGCAACAAAAGTTGCGCACGTTTATATTTGATGCTCTTTATAATGAGCACTTTGCATGGCAGTTAATAATAAAATACCAGCCGAGGGTGTCGTGCGTAAACACAAATCCACGAAAATAAGACGCACGCGCGAACCTGACAGCAATGTCACTGTATATCTCTGCCTACCTTGTGCCACGCTATTAATAGTTTACGAAGATATTGGATTTCTCTACGTGTGCTCCGTATTTACGAGTTATCGTCTTCTTGCGTCTTCGGAAAATGAGATGTGCACTGGTCGGTTTTTGCGCCGAAATCGCGTTCTAACCGCACGAGACTCAGTCTGGAGCGGAAGAGCAGCTTCGCAACACTTGCTTTCTCTTACCTGTGTTCTGCAAGGAGAGACGTCCCTTCTGACTGGCCGGTTTCTCAGGGTGAGTCTCGTGGACGTCCGCGTTATCCGTTCCCACCAATTCCCCCAAAACGGAGAGAAGCAGCAAGGCTAGTGCGCATTTGGTCAACATTTCTCCAATCAGTTTGCGCGATAGATACGATCAGGCTGTCAGCGCGGGATCTGATGTGGAGACTGTCGAGATGACATAGAGGGAGCGTGTGAGAGCGGAGAAGGGATGGATGCTGGATATATTTCCCAGAGTCCGGGTGTCAGTTCGGATGAAGGAGTTAAGCAGGTGTTGTCAGTCGCGCTTCCCGACCAATCAGAAACGCAGACCACCACGTCCAAGTTTTTAGGGGTGTGTCAGACGAAAGTTGTCTCTACTTGACATAAACTAAGCTTGTAAAATGTGTAAGGGTGGGTGGGTATTTACTCTGCAAACGCTTATGAGGCATCAGACAGCTGTAAGGACAAGAGCATGCGAGCCTGTGATTATTGCTGTTAATACTGTAAGTGATGGATTTATACAGGAGAGGATATGACTCAAATTTAAAATGAAGCGTGTATGAAATGTTGCATTTACAATGCATGCATTTCTAGATATCTAGTCACAAAGAACTCCATATCTGCAAAAGGAAATGTAAATGTTATTCTTTTTGACAAAAGAAATTACACACACACACACACACACACATATATATTAAACTTAAGCCTAACATGTTGTTTTCACATGATGTATATAATAAGCATTTAATAGAGTGCAACCAGACAATCAAGTCTTGATAAATCAATTGGATATATATATATATATATATATATACTATGTAGCTACAGTAAAAACATGGAATATATTAAAACAATGTCCACACAGTTTACATAATATACACAGTGTATGCTCCATGATCTTAATAAGTATAAAGAAGAGGTAGAAAAGACTTCAGGATTTCCAAAACCCTTCTAAATAAATGTGGCATTGAGAGGGAATAGCACATTCTGTTCTGCTTGCTGTTGGTATACTGGTGACCCAGCAGATGAACATAAAAAAAAGGAACATAATGATTATGTGAGTTTTTTCATTGCAGTTTTTATAAACTCACCAGTCGACATAGCTAATTATATAGTCCCGCTGTCAAAATGTGCTCCACACAGTGCAGAAAATGGGACAAATTTGCTAATGGATGGCAGGGATTGCATCATTCAAACCACCCCCTCTAGGCAGCTGCCACACACAGACAAAGCAACACAAAAGGCATATAGACATGTGTGCACATATGACTCTGACACACACACATGCACAGCATATATAGGCACACCACTGAATCAGAGCGGTGTAGTTATTAAGCCTCATTTTATATCTCTTGCAGTGAATTCTTAGATGAAGTCCATGTAGCAAATCAATCCCAAAACTGCGGTTCACTAGTAATCACCCAAACTATGAACTTTTGAGAATTACACAGAACACATCTATTTTGATTTACTCTTTGGTGACTATGGTTTATGACAATACTCTGATGGGATCCAATTCAAACCATGCAAATCTATTGCAAATGAGAGATATGCCTCAAATGGGTTGCAGGCCATTCTCATGGATGTCTGGCTACTAAGAAACTGTCAGTATGGCAAGCCATGTTATCACTCATAGAACCTGATTTTATTTTATTAATCTTTATTATTATTATTATTATTAGTTGTACGTAATCTAGTAATGACTAACTCGTATATCAGTTTCACATTTAACTGTTTATTAGATACACCAGTTACGCCTCTGCCATACTAGGTCTGGTCTTATTTTGTATTCATTTACTTTTATACAGGTTTATCGTCTATATTTTACCCTACATGTTATGTAATAATATGTTCTTTTAATTGTAATTTATTGCCTATTCAGTTATACTAATTGTTAGACTAGTAGTATACTAATAGTATTTAGTTTCCAAAACAGGCAAGCATTTTTTATATAACATTACCAGTTACATTTTGTTTACATTTTATTTTAAGGTGTCCTTGTTACAATAGTAAAAACAATTAATTATGCATAATTACATGCAAGTAACCCTAAGCCAAACCCTGATCCTAACTCAAACCATATAGTAAGTACATGTAGTCAATTAATACTCATACATAAATGTATGACTACACTGTAACATGGACACTTTAAAATAATGTGTAAACAATATTTCTTATCTCACTAGTTACACTTGCATTTTGCTTGTTATATGTAATTAAAAGTGAAAATGGTTACTTTATATTTCAAATAAATTTCTTAATATTGTGATTAAAAAATCAACTGGAATTCACTAGTTGCTAAATTAGGTGCGGTAATTACTATTATCAGGATAGAGTCTAGTTAGGTTTGCCCACTTCAGCAAGCAAAATTATGGCTACATTATTATGTTATAATATTTTTGTCTAAATTATTTTATTTTTTGCTTTTTAAAATGAAAAATTGATTATTTAAAATTATTATTTGTTATGTAGACATTTATGATAAATATAAATGATAAATTAATAAACAGGGTTTAACATTAATCATAACCTATTAATTCATCTATCTAATAAATGTATAACATTTTTATAATTATGTCTACCAAGCAGTGATAATGTCTGAATATTATATTTCACAGACTATCAAAATTTTAATAAAAGAACAGGCCTATTCACAGATTTGTTTTTAAAGGAATAGGTTTTCCAAATATGAAACTTCTGTCATAATTTAATCAGGTTCTTCTAAACCTGCACCAGCAAGTAATTGTTTCTGTTGAACACAAAAGAAGATACTTTGAGGAATGTGGGTAACTAAACAGCTTCTGGCCCTCAAAATAATGTAAAATAAGTCATAATGTGAATGTTATTTATTTTTTACAGCTGTTTATACTTGATTGTATTATGTTTGAAGGTTCATGGAAATGTCCATGTAAAAAATACTAGACAATTTTTTTGGATAAAAACTGGATTTGTTTATTCATTTTACACTGAAGAATAGTACTAGTCATTGATGAAACATGCAGATTTACTTGGCTACATTCTTAGTACTTTCTAGGTAAAAAGAAAGCACAAATACACACACACACACACACACACACACACACACACACACACACACATACACACACACACACACACACACATATATATATATATATATATATATACAGTTGCAATCAAAATTATTCAACCCCCTTGACCTGCAAGACATTTTGCTGCGGAAAACAACATTTTATGAAATCAATTCAACAAAGGCATCAGTAAAGTATCAGAGAAAGTTATATGATTATATGATTCTGAGAATGGAACATTGATGAATCATGATAAAATTCAAATTGGCTCTAAACATTCATGTTCAAAATTATTCAACCCCCTTTGTGCAGAATCTTTAATTCTTTAAAATCATCATTAAACGCTGTCTGTAAGTGTTTAGAAGCTTCTGTCACCTCTCTACTACAGTCTTGGCCCATTCCTCGCCTGAAAAAGCTTCCGGATCACTGATAATCTTTGGTTTTCACATTGCCACTGCTTTCTTTAAATTCAACCAGATATTTGCAATGAGAATTAAGCCTGGAGACTGAACAGGTCACTCAAGTACATTCTATGACTGATCCCTGAACCAAGCGGTAGTAGATTTTGATGTGTACTTTGGGATGACTGGCCTGCAGGAAAGTCCATTGATCATCAGCTTCAGTCTTTGCACCAAAGGCATCACAATTCTTTTCAAAATGGCCTGATACTTCAAAGAATCCATGATGTCCTTCATACAGTCATGATTTTCACTTCCTTCAAAGTTCAAGGTTCAAGTTTATTGTGAGCCCAAGGGGCAATTTTTGATTCCGCATAAAATCTGTAAACAACACACAACCATCATACTAAAAACAATCCATAAACAATAACAACAACACTCTCACAGGTTTTAGAGTCTAACAGCAGTAGGAATAAAAGAAAATCCATACCAGTTACTCTTAAGTTTAGGCATACTATAACGTAACCCAGAAGGAAGCATTTTAAACTCATGAAACAGCGGATGAGTATGATCTACAAGAATAGTTTTGGCTTTCTGTAAGATGAACCGCTTAAAACTGATAACTACACTGTTAATTATTTCACTGTAAATTTACAATAAATAGCAGGTTAATAATTGCATGGCTTTCACAGCAAGTTACCGTATAATTTTTACAGTAAATAATTGTGAAATGACAGCTGTTTACTGTGACTTCACAATAACTATGCCGTCATATTACTGTGATTTAGCAGTAAGCTGCTGTATAATTACAGTATTTTACTGTGCAATTACAGTTAGTCTATCATATTACTGTAATTTAACAGTAAGGTGCTGTAGAATTACTGTATTTAACCATGTCTATACTGTGATTTAGCATAAATGATGGACCAAACAAAACTGATAAAAACAATGGTTTAACTTTTATTTTTTTAGAAGAAAAATACATTTTAATAACAGGAATAAACATTGTGTAACATGAATGAACACTGGGTAACATGAATGAACACTGGGTAACATGAATGTCTGTCAATATGTGTGTGAATGTGTTTACTGTGTTTACCATTATGTGATAATGGTACTTGAAAAATACAATTTAATAACAGGAATAAACACTGGGTAACAGGAATGAACACTGGGTAACAGGAATGTGTGTCTATGTGTGTGCACTGTGCATGTATTTACTATGTGATAATGGTACTTCACAACGTAGGAGATGAAAAGAGAAAGAAGGAGAGAGAGAAGAGAGAGTAAGAGAGGGAAGAAAAGACAAAAAGGTGGGAAAAGAGAGGGTTGCAGGTGTCTCACTCCTTCCCTTGCAGCAGGCACCTGCATAGTATGGGTTCTGTCCACTATCTACAAAAGATAAGAAAGACAAAAAGTTTAAGTTACTTTGTGGTGCAAGTACCTGCAAGTATGGCACTCGCATTGTAAAACTAATCCTAAAATGTGTACAATTTAAGAAATTACAATTGTAAAACTCATGATAAATCAGATAAATCATGTGAATAGTACTATATCAATTAATATTAAATCAACAAACCAGAGGACTCTGAAAGTAACATGATTGAGGTTAAGCAAAAATTACATGACATGCGTACATAGTAATGCAACTCAGTAAGCCAGTAATGTGATGTAAATTTACACTTAAAACTATTGTAAAGTTTTTATTCTAACATATCAATAACCTATAACATTGAAAAGGCATTGTGGCGAGTGGGGTGGGGCCGAGGGACGTGGGAATGATTGGGCAAATCAGTGGCACCTGCGGCCCACCGCCGGTCTCGAGTCCCACGTAGGAGATGGAAGGATATAAAACTGGAGCGACGACAGTGAAGGATGAGAGAGGACCAGGCCTGGGATTTTAGTTGTGTTTTGATTTTTATTTGTGCGCACCAGTCGTCCGTGAGGGGCTGGTGCGCTGTTTTGTGTTTATTTTGTAATTAAAGTTTCACATTGATTGTCCGCTGGTTCCCGCCTCCTTCTTCCGGATGAATACGAAGGTTTTATCATTACAGGCATGTTTAATTCAAATAAACGTAAGAAAAATGAATTTTACACATTTTGCAGCCTTTCTAAACTCGTAGAACAGATTAAAGGGATAGTTTACCCGAAAACCCACCCTCATTCCAAACATGTTAGCCCTTCATTCATCTTTGGAACACAAATTAAGACATTTTCTGACTCCTCCATGGAAAGCAATTTTATTACCACTTTCAAGGCCCAGAAAGGTAGTGAAGATTGTTAAAATAGTCCATGTGACTACAGTGGTTCAACCTTAATGTTATGAAGCGATCCAAAAATACTTAATAGTGCGGAACGCACAAAAAGTATTCTCGTCGCATCATAGCAATAAGGTTGAACCACTGTAGTCACGTGGACTATTTTAACAATGTTTTTACTACCTTTCTGGGGCTTGAAAGCGGTTATAACATTGCAGTCTATAAGCGGGATCAGAAAGCTCTCAGACTTCTTAAAATTATCTTAATTTGTGTTGAACAAAATTTTTTGGAACATCATGAGGGAGTGTAATTAATGAGAGACTTTAAATTTTTGAGTGAACTAACCCTTTAATAGCTTAAGTAAACATCTTACTGCATAACTAATTCTAGCTTAAAACAAAGACAGTGTTTCGTTAGTCTGTTCTGAAGTTGGAACACAACTTACATTAGACTGACATCCATTCAAAGTCGATGAGCTTCCTGATCAGTGTACAGACTTGCTGGTTTATGTGTCCTCTCTGCCTCTTTGATTTTGTACCTGTCTCTGGGTTGATGCCCAAGAAGCACATATAAACAAAAAGACAGAGAAGAAAGATGTTAGTTTAATTCAAGTGGGATTAAAAAGGTTTCAGTTCCCAGTCATCACCTTCAGTGGGTCACTGCTGTTGCAGTACTGAGCAAAACTAAAGTTAGCTCAGTTTTAACAAGGTGACATTACTTGGATTCAATTAAACAGCAACCATTTAAATAACTTAACAGCAACTGAAAAACATTTACATCACAAACACACAGTCAAGAATAGTCCTGCAACAAAGTAAGTTAGATGTGTGTGATTTACCCAGGCAATGCATTTGCACACAACAATTTACATCATTTACACGTACTGTTTGCAGAGGATGGAGGAAGAGCCTGTTGCCAGTCCATCTCCATGTGGCTGTTTCTGCTTGCACTCTTCCTCCTATGCTGTGTTCACACCAAACGCGAATAGAGCGTCTGGCGCGAATGATTTCAATGTTAAGTCAATGCAAAGGCGCGTTTACGTGCGTCTGGAGGTCTCGCGGCGCGAATGAAGGCGTTTAGCGCGGCGCCGAAGACGCGAATTCACCTCATTCGCACGTCTAGTTCGAATAGGAATACCCTTCTCCACTCATTCAACAAGGAGGAACGACTGATGTTGTCAGTGAGCAGTCAACCAGAGCTATATTACAAAAGTTCATTTTTCTATAGAGACAGGAATAAAATAAAGGACCTATATATATATATATATATATATATAAAATATTAATAGATTGATTGAATAAAGGCCAAAGATAAGAAACCTTTCGTTTTACCCCAAACGAATTATATTTTAACTTGAACCACTAAAGAGACATCAGAGGCAGCGGCAAATGTCAGAAGATCTAGCCGAGGTGAGGCTGCTCTCGGCGGATACATGATGACGGAGCTCCCGCTGATGGCATGGAATTTGACGCTCTATTCGCGTTTGGTGTGAACACAGCACTAGAATTATTACCCGTTCACAGACAAAATGGCTCCTAATATCTCCAGATGTCGACCTGTTTTACTTTAGAATAGCACAGCTAACGAAGCTCCACTAATTCAGTGATAAACACATTTATTTTCCTATATCTTTTTTATAATAAAATGCACTTTATTTTTTCTGTTGACGAGACAGACAACGGCTGCTCCGTTTCACACACACGGCAGAAAAATATGGACGACGCCCAGCTAGCTAACATTACTAATTTGAGATTAATTTATTCCACCTTTGCACAAATCCACAACACTATAATGTATCTAGTTGATCATAACTGTCATAATACACACATTAAGGCCACAGCTTACCTTATAACTTTATTTCCCGGTGGTAGAAAAATGCTGTGGGAAAAGAGAGAGTGCTGTTAGAGTAACGAACGTTAACTAAGAAAAGCATTAAGCAAAGCTAAAGTTCAATTTTGACGGTGTAGTTAACGTGAAGCCTCACAGTTAATAACTTAATACGGTACTACTAGCTATACACTTATTAACACAACCAACTTCTGATCATTCAACTTCGCGCGCTCAAACCTAGACGCGAGTCTGCTCCATACAGTCAGTCTATGGTCTGCTCCAGCTAAGTTACAAAAACATGAAACAGAACTTAACTAACGCTAATTTGGTTAATACTTTTAAATAACATGAAATTTCATATTAAAAACAGTCATCAAATTGACAAAGTTTGAAATTAAACACTTACCGCACTGAATCCGTCGAGTGAGACCATGGATGAGATCAGGCCAGGGAGCTCCGGGGGAGCTCAGATGACGCAGTTGCAGCGCGAAAATGACAGAATTCACAGTATATTCTTGTAAAAGCCCCGCGCCTGCATTATTTTCACAGTAAAAGTCTAAATATGGTATTATATTGTGAAATATCACAGTTAAAGCCTGTGAAGTGGTAATAATGTAATTACCTGTGAAATATTACAGTTATATATTGTGAAATCCTGGAAATATTTTACAGTGTATCTGATAACCCAGTCTGCTTAGAACCAACAATCTTACTTCCTTGGTTAACAATGCCATTCAATGAGTTCCGATGCTTCACATTTAGATTACCATACCAACAACACATAGAGAAACAAAGTACAGATTCAATATAAGATCTGTAATACATGGTCATCTGTTGACATTTTTGCTACTCAACTTCAGCACATGCATGGGCTAACTGTATGTATGTGTAACAGCTCAAGCTAATTCTGTTTTTAATAGAGTTTCTAAAGGCTTAATTGTATTTTGAGACTGTTTTATTCCCCACCATGCAAATAAGTGATTTAAAAATAGCAATGTTGAATAGGGGTTGAATAATTGTGACATAGCAGCATTATTAAAAAATCTTATAACTCAAAAATATTACATTATATATTGACAATATCACTTTTAATATGCCAGTGAACTGTTACAGATGCTATTTTTATTTTATCCTGGATCTTCAAAAGTACTGCAGTCTCTGAGGTTTTGAGTATTTTTGATTGCAACTGTATATAATACTTAATTTTAAGCAATAAATGTTAAAACAGCTTGCCATACTGAGAATTGAGAATTTCTTTTGCAGCCACCCGTAGGCGAAAAATAGATGAACAGCGCTGAAGCTGCAGACAAATATTTGGTCAACACACTCTCGTGGTGAGAGGAGAATAAAACATGGTTAGACTGTCAAAGCTTTTTTATAGGCACTTCAAATGCTATTGGCAAGATTATTAAACAACAGAAAGCCTATAAATTAAAATCTGGTATTTCAGTTCTCTAAGCTTTGCTTTCCAGGGAAATGAAAGAACGAATGCTTCTGTGGCTTCAAGGGATGCATAACGTGCCAGTACTCTGCTTTATGGCATTCTGGCGAGACTCTGTGTGTTGCTTTACCTTTTTGGTGCGCTGGTTTAGGATGTGCCTACCTCACTGCATGGACTGAATCAGAGTCTGTAAGAAAGCCAGTCCATGATGCGCACACACCCTCGGTATCCACCAATCAGCATGCGTTCATAGACCGCAACCTCGTAATGACGTGTGTCACCATAGACGACTGGAGCGCCGAAAAGAGTACTGATGGTTTACCCGTATATTTTGTACTTCTGAGATGCCTAAAAGCGTGTCTCAAAGAGAGAGAGAGAGAGAGAGAGAAAGAGAGTGTACTGCGGCAGCCTGAAATGTGCTATTACCGAACGAAAAGATAGCCTATATTTATTTTAATGCACTTTCAACGTGACGTCTACATCATAATTTAAAAGAAGAGGTGCAGTCATCTGGCATTATCAGATGCCTCTCAATAATTAAAGGCAATCACATCCGCATAAACGGGGATGAAGCTGACCAAAACCACGCATAAAATACATAAACATCTCTCAGGAGGGTCTTTAATCATGCTGTAATTTATGTCTTGCGTTCAGTCACTGTGTTGCTGGAAAATGCCAGCTTTGCTCACAGATTGCATGAGGCTGTCAACAAGAGTGCTTATTAATTCCTTCTTGGCAGTGACGGTCTGTTAAAATGTGAGCTATCATATTGAAATGCATCAATTTCTGTTTTGCTTAGCTTGCTAATCCCATCAGTCCATCATCATTTTGGACTAGTGTTGCTTTGAGTCCTTCTACGAAATGAAAGGCTGCATCTTCTGGATCGGTGGTGAATTTTTAATAAGCGATTTCTCTAATCTACTTGCTGATGTGCCCCTGAACACTGACATCAAGATGATCAGGTGTTATTGATAAGAGGACTGTGCTGTGCGTAGCTGGAAGCGTCTCAGATGTCCCAATCGGACATTAATCCCACATTCCAGGGGGCTCAGTGTGATCCCGGGTGAAATGGAGAGGGCCCAGAAAGCTTGGTGACTTGGAAGCAGAGAAGGAGACCAGGAATCTCTGAGCTTTTTCCAGGAACCATGATGGTGGAGAAAAAGATATGCGAGTATCAACAGGTCATAAAGCACTCGCTACTATGCTGGAAAGACTTGCTATGCCTTTGCGACATGAAAGCATGCTTGACTCACCTGAGTCGTGAAAAGAGCAATTTTACAAGCCGTGCACAATGCGCCAAAATGCTCTTTCATTCCAAACGTGTGAAAATAGTACCTTGGACACCAGCTTTTACTGGCTTTGAACAATGTGCTATTATAGAGTGTTTTTCATGCTGATTTATATTGCAGCAGTGTTGGCAGATTACAACCAAGCCCTCCAGCTCATTACAATCCGTGTGGCTTTCCCACTGCAGCACAATAGACTCAGTGATGCTGCCATGTGACCCTTTACCTTGCTTGCACTGTCGAATCAGGAGAGGGGTTGATGTCATCTGCTTTTGGAAAGCTGGGATGGAGACACTCTTGGTGTGGGAGGTGGGTCAGCGATGCGTCAGGACACAATGGGAACCTGGAAAACAAGAGCGAATTACCAAAAGGCTTCTGTTATGTAAAGCCAGACTTGGATTTCAGTGGGTTATGCTGTTTTGAACCCATAACACAGGATGCTAAATTTATCTCCGTGGAGGGCCAAAGACAACCAGCCAATGCGCTGTGACACACTTACTCCTCATTAGAGATGAATAGCACATTGTGGTAGGTCTGAGATCTCAGATGATCATTAAAACCTCTCCTCAATGCTGTATTTACTCGTTGTCAATCAAGAGAAGATTGTGTGCCTCGTGACCCACATTTACTGAAGTGTATAGCTACCGGATGGGGAAAATGAACAGACAATGCTCAGGAAGGAGCATAAGATTGAGAGCTTCTCCTTGTTGTCAAGAGTTGTTTTGTCCGCATTCATCCTCTGACATGAATGCCAATAGGAATGAACACAAGTGCGAATAGTCAACAGGTGAACATATGCTATAAGTCTTACTTTCTCTAATAAACATGGTTTCCAAAGTACTACAGCATCATTTTCCTTATTTTTCAACACACTAGTAATCTACATTACTATTTTTACTACTACTAAAACTATTTGTGCTACTAAACCACTGTATTTACAATTACAACAATACAATAAAAGAATATAATAAGAAATACCAGTTTGCAATATCAAGTAGCATAATAAGCTGTTTTGGAAACTATGTGGCACAGACTGATTGATTCATTACATGCAATCTGCTAGCGATCACTTAATTACACAGCACAAGCTGATTTGCTGCTGATTAGGCCTCCACCTCCCCCAGCTCCACTTGTCTTTAGGATTTATGAATGCCTATTCATGCAGCTCCAACATATCATACATGCTCACAGCAGTGTGTTTAGTCCACCTAGATCTAGTTCACCAATGTCAAAGCCGCTAACACGCTCAAGCCGTTCCGAGAGTTGCCATGACTGGGTTGCAGTTTCTAAAAATGACTATATAGAGCTAATTCTAGAGGCTGCTTCAAATGAAATGATTGCACCCTTGACTTGTGGCAATGGTGCTGGGCATGCATTTACTTATTTGAGTATGTATGGATGCCCCATCTGATACCATTGCCTATGTGACTGGGAGCATGTGATCACCTGAAGCTCGAGGGAGGGGGGTTTCTCTGACCCTGCCTCAGGCATAGGAAGGGCAACAGCAGACACCCACTTTTCTCAACTTCCCGCCTAAATCCTTGGGGAGAAGGCAATCAGCTTACAGGCCTTTTGTTGAGCGGCAGTGCTCTCTCCAATACCTCCCCCACTCACAAATCTTGTGTAAACACCAATGATTGATCTGCCATCTCTTATTGGAGGGTTTATGTTAATCAGATAGCATGAACAGAGCTTAGTTCATACCATGCTGTTTTCCATTCTTTCTATGACAATTTTGTTGCAAATCAAGGGTTAGTTTGGCAAAAAATTTTAATTCTGAAATCATTTACTCCACCGCATGTCGCTTCAAAACCTGTTTGTCTTCCTTTTTGTGGAACTTAAAAGTCCCTTTGTACATAGAGTGGGAGGTCTCCAAGCCAGGTTGGTTATCCACATTTTTCAAAGTATCATAAGAAAGTCATTCACATGGGTGAGTAAATAATTATAGACCTTTTATTTTTGGGTGAACTATCTATTTAACTGTAAGTATCAACAGACAATAAGATGTCTATGTCAAAGTAAATTGTTAATTGCAGACTTAGTCCATGAAGCCAGGTCGTTAAAGATGAAAATATAATTCCCTGTAATTTAATTCTAATCAAGGTGAGTGATACAAAGAACTGTTCAGGTTTATTTTTGTCTCTGTGAAGAAACATTTCGTAATTTCAGCACAGAAATTCAAAACCCGACTTTTTTCTTCACTCTCAGAACAAACATACCCTTGTTTGCCTCCTTGTTAAAAATATGTTGTTTTTCATTTGCCTGGCTTTATCATCTGAAAACTGTGTAAAAGCAGGCCTGTACCCAAAAAAAACTACTGAAACATTGCTTATTGAAGATCAGCAATAAATTCTGTGAAACCATAAATCTTATTTCAAGCCAATTCCGTGGTGCCTCTGACATTTCCAACGAAATTGATCACACATTCAACACATTTAGATTTAATAAAGTTGTATTATTATACAAAACCTTGAGAAAATACAGAGTGAGCTATGCATATTTCTTGTCCTGCTTCTCCCCACTTATACGCTGGCACAATCCTTACATTTCACATCAGCTCTCAGACTCGAAGGTTTTCAAAAATGTTTTCCACACAGACTTGCAATTTCATAATGGACGGGAACGTATCAAATGTGCCAATTTGTGATGGATGAAATGTCCTGATAAGAGTCCAGACTGGCTCTGTATAATGATAGGTCAGTCATATCAACCTGATTCAGAAATGCATTGCAAGACACCCTAATAATATAACAGCTCTATAAAAACTAGGGCATCTTTGCTTCAGTGGTGGTGATACAGTGTGTGTACACAGTTTTTTGCCAAGGCTTGAAGAAATTGACTCTATAATCTTGATCTCCCGGACCTTTGTTTATCTTTTCTTCCTTTGTCTGTTGGCACATGTTGGATTTTTCCTAAGGCTTGCTGCCTTTGACATCGTGACAGAGACAAAGATCCCAGAGAGATGAGCCTCCAGAGGAATTCCAAAAGCTCCTCATAATTATGGCATCCGAGGTGCTTCTGTCACTTCTGTATTCTTCTTCTTTTATTTTTTTCCAGTAGTGTCCGGTCTTCACTGATCACAGAATATGCCAGCAGGAGCAAAAGTTATCTATGTGTGGAATCTTCTATGCGGTTCATACATGGTAGTTATGAATAAATCAAGACAGACTCCTCTTTTGCTATGCAGTGTGCAGTAGTTTCTAGCAACTGTCCCACTACTTTGAGCATGACACATCTTTCTGAAAGAGAAGTCCTGATGAAGGACAACTTTGATATCAGATCACTAGGTACTGACACATAGAATCACTTGCCTTCCTGACCTAGAGGTGAAAGTTCATCATCTATCATCGCTTCCTGAGGAATCACTGGACTACATTCATTCATTCTCACTATGACATGGCCTGATCAAACAAGGAGGATGTGAAGTGTCTCAAGTTCACAGATTCAAGCTGTCAGGTTTCTGTTCTGTTATGTATTTGGTTCTTAAACATTTCCATAAATTATTTTTGTACTTTAATGGAATAAATATTTGTGGGTAAGATAAAATTCCATTGCCAAGTGACGAGATTTCCAAAAATATCAATAATACTTCATCGTTTAAAAATATAAAATATGTATTTTTACATGTTACACTGAATGTTTAAAAGTTACATTGGCCAAGTGGCTTTATTTTATTTATTAAAAAGCCAAGTATAGACCTATTTTAGCATGCAGGGTTTTATACACATTTTTAATTAATTTAGTTTATGTTAATATTTCTAGCACTTATACATGCATTTAGACTGCACTTAAAAATTGCATAATGCTAAAAGATTAATGTTTTAAATATAAAAACGTATAAAAAAATGTAATTATACTTGAAAAAAATTTAATGATACTATTTAATATGAAACTACCAACCCGATTCCAAAAAAGTTGGGACACTGTACAAATTGTGAGTAAAAAGGAATGGTATAATTCACAAATCTGATAAACTTATATTCACAATACAATATAGATAACATATCAAATGTTGAAAGTGAGACATTTTGAAATGTCACGCCAAATATTGGCTCAGTTTGGATTTCATGAGAGCTACACATTCCAAAAAGGTTGGGACAGGTAGCAATAAGAAGCCGGAAAAGTTAAATGTAGGCTACATATAAGCAGTGTTGGGAAAGTTCACTTTCTACATGAACTAGTTCAAAGTTCAATTCACAAATTTTAAAATGAACTAGTTCAGTTCATAGTTCAAACTACAAAATTTTGAACTAAAGTTCACAGTTCCAAAAATGAACTAGTTCATAGTTCTTTTTTTCCATACGTTGCTGCGAGCTATTATTTTTCAAAATTATTGCCACAGCCCATATAGAATCACAGACAGCAATAATTTTATCAGTTTTAACAATGAAGCTATGCGTCAGATTTCATCTTCATATCCAATTTTGAATCCTTATCCAACCAGGGTGTACATTAGCATTGAGGGGACAGCATTTCCCCATTGTTGCTTTAATGCTTTGTCTCCCATTCTCACCGACCTTGCCATAAACATCATAAAATTCTTTTAAATGATCATATACGCCTTCTTGCTACATGCTGCTGTCGTTTGCTGTTTTTTTTTTTTTTTTTGGTGACGCGTCACACATGCGGCGGACGGCGGTGCGACACTGGTGGCTGGTATTTAATAATAAAAAAAATAAAATAAAAAAAAGACACTGGTGGCTGGTGTTGCCAGATTGGGTGTTTTTCTGCTACATATTAAGACCCGTTTACGGTGTGTTTTAGCCGGATTTTCGCCTGGAGGGCTCTATAGAAATCTGGCACCCTATTGAACGAAGTTAACCTGAGAGAGCGTGCCGTTCACAGACACCAGAATGAACGAGCTCACAGTAACGTTCATCAGGCATTAATACAGCACGTTCAGTTCACGTTCGCCCAAAATATGAACGAGTTCATGAACTATCGTTCAATGAACGCGTTCAGGCACAACACTGCATATAAGGAACAGACTTTGAAGAGCTTTTCGAAACTCCTGCAGCACAAAATGATTCACTGTTTTGAATCACTCCAATCAGATCGCATATTGTGGATCGTTTGATTCATTTGATTTAGATCAGAACCTCGGGGTGCATATCGTAAGTCATTTTATTTAGATTGGGACTTTGGAGCGCGATTCAGATTGGGACATCGTAGCATGTATCATGAATCATTTGATTCAGACAGGAACTGAGCGGGTTTGGGAATCTATTGATTTAGATAGAGACTTTAGAACATATATCGTGAATCATTTGATTAAGATCAGAACTTCGTAACGTATCATTATTCAGATTGGGACTTCGGAACGTGAATCACAAATCATTTGATTCAGATCGGAACCAAGCAGCTTCATGAATCTTTTGATTCAGATCGAGGATTCGGAGTGCATTTCGCAAATAATTTCATATCGGGAATCATTTGATTTAGATCTGAACTTTGGAGTGAGTTCGTGAATCATTATTCAGATTGGAAATTCAGAACGCGTATCACAAATCATTTGATTCAGATTGGGAATTTAGAGCACATATCGCAAATCATTTCATATCGGGAATCATTTGATTTAGATCTGAACTTTCAGGAGTCATTATTCGGATTGTGATTTCTTGAAAGCATATGTGTATCGATTTAGATTGGATCTTCGGTGTGGGTTCATGAATTTTAAATTCATATCGGCACTTCATAGCGCATGTCACATATAATTTGATTCAGATTGTAACTAAGCGGTTTCGCTAATTTTTTTATTCAGATTGGCACTTTGGCGCACATATCGCAAATCATTTCAGGTCGGGAATCATTTAATTTAGATCTGAAATTTCGTGAGTCATTATTCAGTTCTGGATTTCTTAAGAGCGTATGAGAATCGATTTAGATTTTTTATTCAGATCAGAACTTCGGAGCACATATCGCAAATGATTTTGATTATAGGAACTTCAGAGCGTGTTCATGAATCTTTTAATTTAGTTTGGAACTTCGAAGCAGGTTAGTGAATCACTTGACTCAGATCAAGACTTCGAAGCACACATAGCGAATCATTTTATTCAGATCGGGTTTCTGAGCGAGTTCTAGAACAGATCGGGAAAGTGAACATCACTGAGTTCCAGAACTTTTTGGTTTTTCCTACCCTATTTTAAACGGACTGGTTTTATTCAAATAAAAGCTTATGTTATGTTTTCCTTTATTGCTGTCTTTTATTGTGTTTATCCATCTATTAGCGTGTATCTCTTTCTCATTCTCTGTGGGAGTCCATTGTGCTGTGGAGGGAGACGCATCAGAGACATGTATAGCAGTGAGAAATATGTGGTAATTATTATCTTCAGGATGGCCATCTGTCATCTCTTCCCCTCCAGCTATTTGCTGCTCCCACATTCCTGGTGCTGTGAAGCTGGCTCAGAGAGGACAGTTGTTGGGGTTTGAAGCGGCTGGAGGACGGTGGTGTGGGCAAAATCATCTGACCGGTGCTGGCGACTGTGAGGGAGTTGAGTGTGATGGTGAACAGACCTCGGCTTTGACCATAATTGTCCTCTGACTTGCTTCTTATTTCGCTATCACTGTTTTTCCTCTCCTCCCTTTGTAGCTTGGATGATTTTCCAGTGTTTAATTCATTTACAAGTGCTGCAACAAATTATCCCCTCACAACATGAATGACATTACACCTTCAAAATCAGCACGCAACACTCAAGTGAGTCTTGGTCAAAACAATCTGGCTTGACTATCAAAAGCTTATGGTGAGTGACACGGTATCCATACTGATTCTGGAAAAAATGAGGGTTTAATGAGGGTCTTTAAAGTTCAGATTGAGCACAGACATCAATGTGAGCTTGTGCATTCATGCATTGTTCCTTAAAAGTTCGATGTAGGACAAGTTTTAATGCACTGCCTTAGCTGGAGGAAATATGACGTCATCAGACTCGATTTGCATAAATGCACACTTGTTTTATTAGGGTGTTTTTCTTAATCTAGCTGCTGTGTAGTTGTTGAGAGTTGTTGCACTCTTGCAGAGTAATGCTTATCAGGGCAGTTCTAGGAACTAACATGGTTTTTGACATGCAGTAAATCAAGATTTATAAGACACAAGACATCAGGCATGCTATTCATTTAATCAAATTATGTGTGATTCCAGGAAAGCGGAGAAGACATTCACTGTTTTGCGTCAGCAAAATATATATTTAAAAGAAGAAGAAGAATTATTTTATTCGGCAAAGATGCCTTTAACTGATCAAAAGGGACAGTAGACTCAGATTCCTGGATCCTAAAAGAGGGAATCATATAGTTTCTACCAAAATATTAAGCACAGCTGTTTTCAACGCTGTGAGTCAGAAACATTTAATATGATTGATTGAACTCGACTACTAGGTAATGGCAACTTTTCATAAAATTATTAAACAGCACAACAGTTTTCAACATTTACAATAATAATAATAATAATAATAATGTTTCTTGAGCAGCAAATCAGCATATTAGAATGATTTCGAAAGGATCATGTGACACTGAAGACTGAAGTAAATGATGCTGAAAATTCAGGATAATGTATATTTAAAAGAATTTAGAAGTATATTGAAATAGAAACAGTTATTTTGATTTGATTCAAAATATTACAGTTTTTACAGTATTTTTATAATTTTATAAAATCGACCCCAAAGTTTTGAAAGGTAGTGTGAAAGGTAGTGAATAAAACTGTCTCATTGTATGACATTTTAATGCATTTTAATTTTCATGTTTTATACTACATGCACAGTGGTATTGTTTTATCATTTGACTTATTTATTTATTTATATTGACAGAATAGGCCAGGCTACTCTCAAACCTCTGCTGTATTTGAGTAATGGGGGGTTTAATAAGAAAGGGCAGATTTCTCAGTTACCTATTCCCCATGGTCTCATAAGAGAGATCAACACTCCACTTTTCAAGTTATACAAGAGCCCGGTGATTCTACATGATATTTCATTAACTTATGAAACAGTCAACAGAGTCCTCTCAGGCTGCAGAGAGGCTCTAGACCCATAAACCAAAGGCTCACAGATACTACAGTGTGTTTGTTTGTATGCATGCAAGTATTCAGCGAAAGCACTAAGTCACCAGAGTTAGCGCTGAGATCATATCACCTTCCACAGTGTTAAATAAAGACGTGTGATACCTTCTTCTTCGAAACCTGGCCTGCTTTTCCAGAAATGTTTGGAAGTAAGTCACTAGATATGTGTGCACTGGCTGCCATGGTTCTTATAGGAGTTTGCCAAACATAGCTGCTCATCTCTGGTCCAAATAGTCCAACTCAGAATGACTTATGTACGATAAGCTGCATAGTCATTAATGAAAAATTGGCCTTTAGCGCTTATTCATGCCATCCAAGTGAGTTAGGTATTTTGATATGAAAAGTCAGCCAAGCCAAAGGCAGTGAACTGAAAGGCATTTGTCGAGGCTGCATATGACACAGGAGAACAGCTCTTATTTTACGATTTCTGAGTCATTCGCAGAGCTTGACACTTTGGACAGGAATCCATTGAGTCACAGTGAATCGTTTTATTTCAAAATATAAAGAAAAGCATTAAGTCTAGCAATGCACTTAGTGACACATTTTTAGCTTTTTTTCTCTTTGTGTGAATTTTTAGGTTTAATTATTGTATATTAATCTATAAAGACTGGAAAATGTGCACAACGTGTTTTTTTAGGTCAGCCTCTCCTAGAGAAATCTGGACCTTTACAAACACAGTCAACTGTAGTTTAACTCAAATTTAAGATTTTGATGAAATATATAGTTACTATGGTATTTTTGGGGATTAAAATATAATTTACATTACTGTTAAAAATTTGTGATAAAAAAAAGATTTTTAGTTAATGCATTAACTAACATTAACAGTGAGAAAAACATTTGTTGCTGCATTTACTAATCTTTGTTAACGTTAGTTAACTATTTATTAACTATTCATTGTTAGTTCATGTTAGCTCAGGTCCATTACATAACAGAATAATGCATTAGCTTTGAATTTTTTTATTGAAAGGATAGCCCCTTGAGATGTAACATCTCATTTTCAAGGGGGTCCTAAGAACATGAGCAAAATATACAGCACAAATAATAATAGTACTACTACTAATAATAATAATACAACACCAAACCAAACAACTTTACAAACAAAACTACAAAACACAAGACAAGACAAAACAAATGCTCAACCTGCTTCCCGCACCAACAAATCAGTTGGGATACAGTCTAAACATTATACATCATCAACATAAAGTCGAATAGTAATCGAAAATCATCAAATTTATCTCAAGAAAAAAATAAATAAATATATATATATATATATATATATATATATATATATATATATATATATATATATATATATCAAAAATCAAAAACATGAACAAGTTATTTTAAAATAAGAAAATAAAGATAACCTAAAGTGATAAAGGGAGGTAATAGATTTCAAAGAATCAGGAAGATTATTCCAATCAAAAGGGGCTTTATACTGAAATGACCTACGTCCGGCTACACTGAAAATTCTAGGAACAAGAAAAAAAGGATATTGTGTATGCCTAAGTGAGTAAGATGATCTATATGGAATTAAAATTTCACTCAAATAAAAAGGACAAACCAAATAAACACATTTAAAAATAAACATAAACCAATGGAATTGTCTTCTAGACTTAAGATGCAACCAATTAAGCAAATCATACATATGACAATGATGAGTGCGATATGGGCACCTTAACACAAATCTGCACAAAGAATTGTAAACAACATTAAGAGGCTTAAGATGAATATCATGGGTATTTTGATAAACAATATCACCATAATCAATAAGAGGTAATATTAACTGAGAAACAATTCTTTTCCTATCCTGAAATGTAAAACAGTTAATTGAACGATAAAGTGAACGTAGGCAATAATGTATTCTATTAACAATAGAATCTATATGGGGCTTAAAAGAAAGTTCAGAGTCAATCCAGAGGCCAAGATATTTAAATGAATCAACATTCATAAGAGATAGGCCATCATCAAAAATAATATTCAAATCAAAAGTGTTGAAATGACAACGACGCGTCCCAAAAATCATGCAACAAGATTTCCTCTTATTTAACATAAGCATATTGTTATGACACCATTTTTGAACCACATTAAAATCAGATTGCAGAGAGTTCTGGATTTGAAACAGATCAGAGTTAGTGGTATAAATTACAGTGTCGTCAGCATAAAGATGTACAGAACAATTTAAGCATAACTGAGGTAAATCATTGATAAAGATAGAGAAAAGCAATGGTCCAAGAGTGGAACCTTGTGGAACACCTTTTTCAACAATTACATAATCTGACTGATAACCCTGGAAAACAACACATTGACGTCTATTATGAAGATAAGCATTAAACCAAAGGAGAGCATCTCTACCTAAACCAATAGAATACAATTTGTCAAGAAGAAGATAATGATTGACCATATCAAAAGCCTTAGAAAAATCAATGAAAATGGCACCTGTTGCTTGGCCTTTGTCAAAGGATGAAAACACATCATTTGTGAATTTTAAAAGAGCAGTTGTAGTAGAAAAATTAGGTCTGAAGCCTGACTGTACCGGAGATAGAAAATTTAATGAATTAATAAATGATGATAATTGATTAAAAATTAGTTTCTCAAAAATTTTTGCAATAGAGCAAATGATAGAGATTGGACGATAATTATTGACATCAGATGAGTCTCCGCTTTTGAACAAAGGAGTAACTCTCGCACATTTCCATATAGACGGAACAGAGCAAGTAGACAATGACAAATTAAATAAATCTGCAAGAGGATACATTAATACATGAGCAGCAGATTTAATAAATTTAGCTTCTACACCATCAGGACCAGCACTACTATTTGTTTTTAGATTGCATATAACATAGTAGACATCAACAGGCATAATCTTCTTAAAGGAAAATGAACCGTTTGCAGTAATTGGATTCAAATAAGCATCAGTATAGAAATCAGAACACTGAGAGTCGCAAATTGAGGAAAAATGTTGATTAAAAGCTTGAGAAATAAGTGAAGGGTCAGAAATAGTTTCATTATTAAATGTAATATTTTTAATCAAACTTTTTTCAGATTTATTCAAAAGATTATTCAACTGATTCCAAAACTGTTTAGGGTTATGAAAGTCCTGAGAAAAACGGTCTTTATAATAATTGGCTTTTGCATTCCTTGTTTCCAACTTACATAAATTACTCAAATGAAATATCTATAGTTTTCCCAATCGATGGGATCCCTAGATGACCGGTGTTTAGCCCATGCTTTATCCCTTTGCTTAAAAAGTTTAATAAGATTAGAACTGATCCAAGGTAAATGTCTGCCTCCGACTCTAACAGTTTTCATCGGAGCATGTTTAATTATTATATTTGTAACCTCAGAATGAAAAAAATTCAGAGCATCCTCAACAAAACGAATTAACTGAAACCTATCCCAATTTATATCAATTAGGTCTTGAATAAAATGATCAACGTTCATATTTTTGCACTGTCTCAATCTTATGTATTTAGGTGGAGAACTTGGAGTTTTAATTTTCCAGAGACAATATATAATCGAGTGATCACTTAAACAGTCTGACAGTACACCAGCATTAGTATATATTGAAATTAATGCTTATGTGATGCTTTATTAGTATTTTCAATTGTTAGTTTATATTAACTAATTCAGTTAACTAATATTTATTTTAAAGTCTGTTATACTCTCAAAGGCTGCATTTATTTGCTAAAAAAACAGTAATATTGTGAAATAATATTTTCTATCATTATACGTGCTCTATTTTGAAATATAATTTATTTCTGTGATGCACATCTGATTTTTCAGCATCATTTACTCATTAATCATTTATTGATTTATTTATATCATTTATTTATTGATTTATTGCTTTAGAAACAGTTCTTATTATTAATATTATCAATACTGAAAACTGTTATACACCTTAATGTTTTAGAGGAAAGGATTCTTAAAAAAAAAAAAAGAAAAAAAAAAAAAGATTTTTCTGAAATAGAACTCTGTTGCAAAATTATGCATGCATTCCTCACAGAATAAACATGCTTACTTTAATTACTTTTTAAATCTTTTGAACAGCCCCATTTTTAATAACTAGTAAGAACATCCTAAAATTCAACATTTTGTTCGCTGAACTCTAATGTAGGTGCCATAGACGTCACCCTCTGGTAGCAGATGTGGGTTAAACAATGTCTCCCGCTGTACTGCGTTCCCATGCAAATCTGGACTGCAACGTCGACACAGAAAGAGAAGAGCCAGAACCATAGAAGCAAATACATGGAGTGCCTGAGGTTTCTTAAGTGGCCAGATTTTATGAGTAAATGATTAATTCCTCACATTTGGACACTTTTGCCTTTCCACAGCAACATATTTGCAGGCGAGACAGATGGTACCAATTTTTGTACCCCAGTCGCTTCAAGGTCCAAGTGCATGTGTGTGTCTCGTGGCTCATTGTTACAGTAATTCACTCCTTCCTCTCACGGCCGAGTTATTAATAGTTCTTTTTTCCTCACGGTATTTTTAGTCACGCTTACATCTCTAGGTCATTGAAGTTTTGTGCATGTCACAGCTGCTGATTGTTGGTCTCCAGTCTCTGGTGCCAGACCGTGACACCCTGCACCATTTTCTCCATGCCATGCCTTCCTCCATCTGCTGTTTGAGGGACTTCTGCTCCTCTAAGCGCCTTCACCGCAAAGCCATAATTGCATTAAAAGAAGAACGGCTGGCTTTTGGCCTCCTCGTGAGTGTTGAGTTAGAGATTTCATTTTGAGGAGAAAAACTGGATTTTATTGGAGTTGGCAAAATGAAAACAAATAAAAATAAAGTCTATATTATCAACCGAATGGTCAGTTAATCCGGATTTAACGGTCTCATCACCAAAGATGTGGATTTTTGCACAGCTTTCTGATCAGGTGATTGAGGAGACATCGCTGATGGCATAAATTCTGGGTGTTGCTCTGCCATAACCTGTCACATTCATCTCCATAAACACACTAGATCTGTTCCAAAACGTAGTGAGTCACCTATGGAGGCAGTATTTTAAGGGCACTAGGCAGCAATGATTCTACTCTTCTACTATTCTCTCTTGTTCATAATTTTAGGCTAGGTTTAATAGATTCTTTCTAAATATTGTGTCAACAGTTCTGAATATTGGTAACCAAACGGTTGATGGCAGCCTTTGCCTTCGATAATATTTTTCCCCCAAACTATGGATGGGACCACCGGACACTTTTTGGTTACCAACATTCTTCAAAATATCTTCTTTTGTGCTGAACAGAAAGAAACTCATACGGGTTTGGAACAATGTGAGGGTGAGTATATAATGACAGGATTTTAATTTAATTGGTCAACTATCGGTTTAAGCAGGACTTATCTAAAAGAAAGTTTGTGAAATAATAATAATAGTTTGATAATTATAAATCAGCAAATGATTTAAAAAAACAACAAACTTCACTGTAAACTTGAATAAGTTAGCAGATCTCAAACAAGTTACATCAGCATTTTTTAAGTTAAAAAATTCAAGGTTGAAGTAAGCACAGCTCAGATTTTAAATTTGTCCTCATAGTAACAAAATATTTGAGTTACTCATGTCTTAAGGGTCAATTTCTCGAAACTGAGATTTATAGATAATCTGAAAGCTGAATAAACGAGCTTTCATTGATGTATGGTTTGTTAGGATCTGACAATATTTGGCCGAGATACAACTATTTGACAATCTGGAATCTGAGGGTGCAAAAAAATCTAAATATTGAGAAAATCACCTTTAAAGTTGACCAAATTAATTCTTAGCAATGCTTATTACTAATCAAAAATTTGGTTTTGATATAGTTATGGTAGGAAATTTACAAAATATCTTAATGGAACATTAAGGATCTTTATTTGGATCTGTATTTAATATCCTAATGATTTTTGGCACAAAAGAAAAATGTTGACCCATACAATGTTTGCTATTTGCTAAAAATATACCCCAGCGATTTAAGACTGCTTTTGTGCTCCAGAGTCACAAATTTTGGTGTGGAAAGTAGTAGAAACTTAAGAAGTTTGTTCAGTTAATTGAAATATGCTAATTGGTAACACTGCTTTAATTAGTATAGCAATTACTAAATGAGTATAAGGCAACATAGAACATTTAACATACAGTAGTCTATAACTGTATCAACAACTGTCACCATGATGGTAAAACATTAAAGATAGGACTAAATCTCCAACTTAATCTTGCACCTAAATAAATAAACGAATAAAGAATAAAGAAATAAGATCATATCATAAAAAAAAAAAAATTATATATATTCCAACTCTATTGGAAATTTGTATTGTTTTCATGACAGAGATTACACATGAGACTCTTTTTTTTAATCTAAATGTTCATTTCAAATGTTTCCTTTATGGTAAAAGCAAATCCATAATGCAATGTGATGACGTCCATGAAAAATGACATCCAAAAAGTGAGAGTAATGTCAGAATTTTCTGAAAAGAATACATTAAAAATAGATATCAGTGTTTTTAAAAGTGAATCGGGCAAAAGTACCTAATATTTGTGTATGCCATATGTTTCTATTGTCAACATGCTAACATCAAACTCTGTATAGAAAGCTTCGAATCACACACTTATGAGGTTACATTAATAGTAAAAAAGGTAGCTGTAGATAGGAAGTTGGGAACAGCGCTAATAAAAAGGTTTAGAAAGGGCATAGATGGGCAGCACACATTGTTTCGTTCCAAGGGTAGGATTAAGTTAATTTGTTAAAATGCTTCTTTGCTCTAGTTTTGCAAACGTTGGAGAGCTCAGTGGCTTCTTCCACCGCTCTCCAGAGGCTCGACTACAGGGTAATGAAAGAGTGTTTAAAAACCTGGGAGTGACAATGGAGAGGAGTAGAAACCAAATCCTTGTGGAATTTGGTTTTCGCTGTCAAAATGTTTTTGCATGAATGGCATTTAAGGATGTTAGGCCAAGTGTAATCCTTTTGTGGTGAGTCTTTTCATTCCATCAGGTTTTTGCATACATAGACAGACTGCATTTTTCACTTTACGTTGAGACCAAAGTTGATATTAATGGCTTAAAATCAACCACAGGACTGGCCCGAGGCTCCAAAAATCAGCTTATGTGCAGCAAAGTCGCGGCTCCGATGGCTCAGTTCAGTCACGAGCGAATCCATGCCAGAAGATAGTGGCAAAGAGGAGCCCAGCTCTGCATACTGTCTGCAAATCCAGGCCAAGATGTAAGCACTCGACTGAGTGGATAAGTGGAGGACAAAGCAGGCATTTACTGGGTAGCGTTCATTACCTCAACTACCCCGAATCAAAGGATCAGAGGTAAGGAGAGCGTGAAACTAAAATGAAGGAATTACTGAGATTATGGAGAATTCGCCGTTCAAATAAAGACATCATTCCAGCACTAAACTTATCCAGTGACTCAGTTTTATGTGATGTAACTCAAAGCTCCCGCGTTGTTGATGTCTGGTAAACCTGGCCGTCACGGAAAAAAATAACAATTCATCAAAGGTGCTCGTCGAGACGTTTGCCAAGAACAGCTTCAGAATTCTTGTTTTTTGCAGCGTCTCGCCCACATTTAAGCCTCAAATTCTTGTACTGTGTTTCAGCTCACCACATTGGTCTGGTACCACTGGCCTTGGTCCTTTGACCACTAACAACACCAGAACCACAACAACCACTGCTGCTATTTATACAGCCACAACTACTACTTTTCATACTACTCCTTCTACTTTTACTACCATTACTAATACTATTACTACAACGGCTGCGTTTGTTTTCACTACTGCTAGCTTTATCTTTTCCTGTGTAACAACTTCTAGTATTACTCTATAACCACTGCAATCCGGATTACAGTGATTACAATGTCACTGTGTTAAAAGTGCTATAAAAATAAATGCAGGGGTGAGGAGTAATGCATGTAACTTAGTTATTTAAAATAAAAAAAAGGGTGAGGAACTGTATTTCATAACAGTTGCATTTTAAATTACAGTTACATCCGAACAAGTATTTTAGATTATCAAAGTGACTTGGTATATTTTCATTTCAACTTTAACCTGCAATGAATGAAAACAATGTTATGGAAACTAAATGCGTCTTGTTTTTACATTCCACAAGAGAAAATCCCTGAAATGATAAAAATGACCCCAATCAAAAATGTATATTCCCTTGAATCTTAACTGTCTGTTGTTACCTGGATGACCCATGACTGTTTTCAGGTTTTGTGATAGTTGATTGTGAGCACCTTGTTTGTTATAAACAAGCCGCTGTTCTTAAAAAAAAACACACCTTTCCAACAATAACTGATGATTTTGAGATGTATCTTTTCACACCGAGGGCAACTGAGTGACTCATACAAAACTATTACAAATGGTAAAATGAAAACATTTACTTATGCTCCAGAAGGAAATGCAATGCATTAAG
This sequence comes from Carassius carassius, assembly GCF_963082965.1. Lineage (NCBI taxonomy): Eukaryota > Metazoa > Chordata > Actinopteri > Cypriniformes > Cyprinidae > Carassius > Carassius carassius. The sequence continues at coordinate 2,762,660 of NC_081783.1, read as the reverse complement.
AGCAGGGGGTGTAAACTTTTGAACAGGGTGATGTGTACTTTTTTCTTTTTCTTTTATTTTTAAAGATCTTTTTTTTTTTTTGTACAACCCTTCAGAAGTACTTACAAGTTTCCCAGAAGACAACAAAATAAGTAAAATTTACCCTGTTCATCCAAAAATATATTTGTTTGTATATTTGTTTGCATTTTCCCACATATTTCAGAAAACTGATGTTGTTAAAAATAATATGGAAAACCAAGTCCTATGTTTAGTAGATGTCATTTTTTTTCTCTAGAGGACCCTTTGCATTAGTATTGCAAAGGAATTTAAAGTATTTAGATGAAGTTACGAAACTTGTCCATTCTAATGAAATACATTAAAACTGTGTTTTTTTATCTGTAATGAAATGCATTTTTTTTAAAAAGTAACCTTTCCAACTTCATGCACTGCTGAAAAAGATATGCAAACATACTAAATAATGCATGAAATAGCAAAGAGAATGAATAATACAACACCTGCTGCATGCCAACAATGTCTATTATTACTACAAACACTTCATCTGTTGTTAAAGTTATTACTGCAAACTTTTTAAAGTCAAGTGTTATGCACATAGGGCTTAATAGCGTTCTCATTGTACATTCCCATGCCACAACAATCTCCTTATCTCATATTACGCAACCGACACAGCAAGTGCACTGCGCTACAAAGTTTCATTTTCATTAGAAATTTAAAAGAGCCAAGAGCACAGAGGATTCGTTTGATATCTAATGATTCGCCTCAAGTGGAGATTGAGAAACAGTTGCTGGAACTCAGGAACCCTGCAGAGACCCCGATCCCGCTGGCTTATGCAGATCAGCGGGAACGCATTAAAATATCTCCTCTAAAATGAACTTTGTCCAGTGCTGAGGAGGAAATCTGAGTCTGACTTTTATGTCAGTCTCCAGTTTAATATTTGAGAAGGGGAGGTTACCTGAGCTAGAAACAGATCCCTTGCTTTGACCTGGGTGAGAATTTGACAGAAGTCTGGAATGAAGTATTTGTTCTTTTAGAAATAGTAATAATGTCTTTTTTTGTGTCAGATATAAAAAGAATTAGATTCATTAGGAAGAATGCGTTTTGAGAGCTTTAATTCTTTAATTCAGGGTTGAAACCAGCCTTTTAAAAGCTAAATATAGATGCAAACATCTGGTTATTTGAAAAGTTGAACAATAAAGGTACACATTTATTTATCCCTAAAAGATGTATATTAGTACATTAGGTGTGCATATTAGTATAGTATTGGTACATATTAGTATTTTTTGAAAGAGTACAGAATCAGCATTTGTTTCATTGTTTGTTTATTTTCCGGGGGTTGGGACACAAAACTAATGCACTGCAAAAATTATTTTTTTATTTACAGTAAACCTTCTTAAAACAAGATCAAGCCAAATGACTTAAGATATTAAGTCTTGTTTTCTGTAAAACTAATCAAAATTAAGTGAGCCCATGTTTCAAATATGAACAAATATTTGCCAGTGGTGTCAGAAAAATAACCTTGTCTTCCCTTTAAACTAAGTTTATTTTCTGACCTTGTTAGAAAAAACTTTCTCCTTGTTTTAACTATAAACTCACTTTTATTCAAGAAAGTATTTTCTTGTCCTGAATCATTTGCTTCTCAAATAAATGTATCCTGATTTATATATTTATTTTTTAGATATTTGCACTGGAAAACAAAACCAGATTTTTTTTTTTTTTTTTTGCAATGCAAAATATTCTTTGAAATATCTACATAGTCATACAGGTTTCGGGATGACATTAGGGTGAGTAAATGATGACAGAGTTTAGATTTTTTGGAGAACTGTCCCTTTAGATGTCAGTTCAAAATAATAAAAGTGAGTAGAGACTATCAACTACAAATACATCTTCTACTAATAAACGTTTGGGTTCAAGACCCTCAGTGCAGCTCATTTAAAAGATGGCCTGTGTACGGTAATCAGGGCAGAATGTGATGGTTTTGAAGGTTGTTGGTCTCTTATAGGGAGGCGCAGAGATCCTGCAGAAGTGGGAATGGTGGTTGCAAATGATCTATAAACATAGAGGAACAAATGAAGTACAGTGTAAAGCAATTTGGGCCCCTAAATCATTACCTCTCTGTGTGACAACCCTGGCAGATGCTTGCCAGCGCTCTTCAAAAAAGTGGGTGTTCTGCTAACCCAAGAGCATTCAATGCATCTGGCCAAACACAACACTGGCGGCGTGCCCGTCCCGTTTGCTGTGCTGGCGCGAGCCCACATCCAGCGCAGCCTTGGCGATCTGTGGGTGCACTGGGAAAGTTTGCAGGTACTTCAAACCCACAGGCACTGTAAACTGATCACACAGATCGTATTATATGCACCCGTTTGCTGAAATTGTAGCAGAAATCAAGAGACTGATACATCTTGTGATTTTGATCTTTTATATTTGTAAAACTGAAGATTTAAAAAATAGAAAATATAGCATTGCATCACTTGCTCACTAATGGATGCTCTGCAGTGAATGGGTGCCGTCAGAATGAGAGTCCAAACAGCTGTTTTGAACTCTCATTCTGACGGCACGCATTCACTGCACTGCAGTGGGGAATTGTCACCATTTTATTTTATTTACATTTTTAGCTGAGCTATTCCTTCATTTTGCTACCCTTTAATTCAAGGTAACTCAGTCCAGACCTGTTTCTTAAATCTACACATTTTTCATCTGTTCCTGGTGTCCTGGTCTGCTGCTGTATGATATCAGTTTTTAGAAGCTAATGTGAGTGTTGACACTAAATAAAGCAGACTACAAGTATGCTACTGAGCTAGTTCCAATATCATGACAGCCTTGGAAAAATTTCATATTTATTTTGCATGCAATTAGACTGGGGCCTGTTTTCTTCAGACTCTTGCGGTTTATATTTTTTATTTTTATCAGCCAGCTAGGATTATACTTTTTGCAAAGTGCCAACACATTTTTCTTAGTGTGCCTGTGTGTGTGTGTGTGTGTGTTTGCATTCATACCGCATGGATATTCAAAGCACACCTTTCTCCCAGTGCCCTTTACCACACTTGGACTGAGGGAACTTTCTTGAGAAAAGTTACTACTGGTCCCAGTGCGCATTGCATATACATAGACCAGCAGCTGTGCCAGGATGACGGCGATCAGTGGTGTGTGTCAGCAAAACTTTGAGATGTAGTCTTTGCTTTCCAGGGGAATGTATAGAGAGCATTTCAGCCTGCGACCTGAGATAACTTTAAAAAGAAGCTCAAGGCCAGAACTGATTGGAAGCGAATGAATGGTGATAGCACAGGCCAGTTCTTTTCAGGGATAATTCATCAGTGGTTGATTTATTAAGGACATCATTATATTTGGAACATTCAGGAATGAATCGTGGAGGCCAAATTCAATGCATATATCTCTTAACTGGCTGAGTGTTTGAGACTCATTTTCATTAAGGGCTGTGTGCTGATGAATGATTCAGGGAAGCTATGTTAGGCAGTAACTTGAGACGAACATGAAAACAGACTTGGCAAAAGCTTCACAAATACCACATCAGGACTTTGAAAACCATAATTGTGGGTTACATTTTTCGGCATTGTTTATTTCAGAGTCTGGGGTTACAATTAAGGGAATTTGCCTTGCAATTAGTATGTTAAAAATAATAAAACAATTTACCTAAAATACCTGCATTTTGTGTAATGATTCGGACCAGCAAATTGAAATTACAATGTTTGGACATTGCAGAGTTCTGTTTAGATGTTTAAGTGAAGCTACTGCTTTTTTTGCGAATCAGAAGCAAATTGAGAATGACAAGCCAACGGCATCCGTTGGAATTTTATTTTGAGAATCTGCGAATTGATCCTCTGACTTATTATTACTTTAAAATGCTTGTCCAGTCTGAGTGATGATGTCATTTTAAAGTGATAGTTCACTAAAAAAAATCTACATTTTGTCGTTGTTTACTCTCCCTCATGTCTTTCTTTCATCTGCACAACACACATAAAAAATAGGATGGTAACTAAGCATTTTTGGCAAACGTTGCATGGACAAAAAACACTGAATCATTTACTTTAACACCCGGTTTGGCAAATGATGACAGAATTTTCATTTTCGGTTCATTCAGGGTAGTTACTTTTTTCGATCATGGATGCAAGTCGGTTCACATCACACAGTATTTAAAGAGTACAGCTCTGGTTGTCGAACGCTGGGTTTTTGTCTCGATTAGTGAAGTGCTTTAGTATGCAGCTGGGAATGAGAATGATTCCTGAAGATACCCTGAGGGTGAGACATATTTTAATGACAGACAGGTCCCCACTGCTGCAAACTGTAATAGAGCTGAAGAAACTTTTGATATCACCATTAAACCATAAAAAAGCTTTTTACTTTTCAGCTTAGCTTTACCATAAAACAGATACAAATGAAAGCTGGAGGAAACCGAGCCGATCAGGCCGATCCGATACTTGGATGATTATTTAAATAAATACTGCACACCTTCCTCTCAGGAGTGGAGTTAGCTAATGATAAAATCATTTTATTATTGGGGGAAATATTTCATTAAAGTTTTAGTTCTGCGCTAGATCAAACCAAACTCTTTTGATTATCATAACCCAATAAGGTATTTTAAGAGAGATTGTATTTATTAATAAAATGTTTATCCAAAAATAAAACGTCCTATCACTTACCTTTATTATATATTATACATATGGCTTACAATAAGAGATGTTAAGAGCCAGAATGATTTGTCATTCAGCTACTTCCTCCTATAGCCAATCAAATGGAGAATAGGAGTTTCTCTCTTATCTCATTTTGTGTGCAAAATATATTTATTTGTATAAATTAATTGTATACTAGTAATACATAATGACTTTCTAAAGCGGAAGTAATTACCTTTATTTGTTAGAATATGTATATTTTAACTAATTGCAAAAGCTAAATAATCAATAAATGTCTAACCATGAAATGTGACCGAGTTTGGAGACACCTGTCTCAGCACAGTGGACGTATTTGAAGATTTGTGTATGAACATGGTGGTGTGGTCATACAATGACTTTAAACCCGACACTACTCTGAGCTGTTCACATACAAATGCTCCAGATATGTAATCAGGTCCTCCCTTTAGGAATGGTAAACATGACACTATTCATCACTCACACAAACAAATCACTTAATTTTTGATAATTGAATTGGTTTTTGCTGTTAAACTTTTTTTTTTTTTGTAACACATTGCACTTCATGTGTTTACAGATTTGTGCAGAATTTGAGACATCCAGAATTACCATAGGCCCAGTAGAATCAACGATCTTTGCCAAACTGGATCCGGACTGCAAAACTTATGAAAATGTTTGCATACTGAAGAAGAGTCCTTGGACAAATACTGAAACCCTCTTGGTGCCCACTACGCAGGTAAGAACAACTGCACTCAACACAACCTTGTATTAAAACATTATTCTCTCACTGGCCACTGGAAATTGACAAAAAAAGACAGATATAATAAGATTAGGTTTATTAATACAATAAATACAAAATATGTGGTATTACTATAAACTGACAGATTATGAATGCATTTGCCTCCAAAAACCATTTATTTTGATGCAAGGCAGGGGTGTCCAGACCTGCTCTAGGAAAGCCAGTGTTCTGTGGAGTTTAGCTCTAACACACCTGCCTGGAACTTCTAGTAAGACTTTTTGGTTTTAAAATTCCCAAGAACCTTGATTAGCTGGTTCAGGTGTGTTTAAATGGCTAGATCACCCAAAAACAAACATGTCATTAATTACTCACCCTCATGTCATATGTCATATTGTCATGTCATATTGAAAACAATAACCGTGACAGTCTGAAATTAACAGCAGTAACTGCACAGTAGCCTAGATTCAATACAAACACAGATGGTACAGACATCAGCATTTAGCTTTTGTTTTTTAATTGGGTTGAAACGACATAGAACTGGCCTTAAATTAAAAGATTAACTGTTACCATGTGAAATTAAAGGCAACAACTGCATAGTTCTACAGTCTAATATTGAGGAAAAGCTCAATAAAGCCCCTTTCACACTGCGATTCCGGCAAATACAGGTCCCGTAACGACACGTGACATCAGGGCGTGACGTGTAATGTACAAGTCGAAAACATTAGGCACATTATACTTTCACTGAAGAAAATAAAAATAGTGACTTTATTCAACATTTCTTCTCCAAATCACATATGCCGCCATTATGGAGAGTAACAAGAGGCATGAACATTGCTTTCCTCTGCGTGTAATCAAGCCTCAGCGCATGCGTGTTCTAGGTCAGCAGCACCATGCGCATGAATTATTTACGTGCTGTTGATAAAGGTGGAAGATGCGATTTGGAGAGGAAATGTTGAATAAAGTCGCTGTTTTGGTTTTGTTTGCACAAAAAAGTATTCTTGTAGCTTTGTAAAATTATGGTTGAACCACTGATGTCACATGACTGTTTTACTGATGTCCTTACTATGTTTCTGGGTCTGGGAACAATTCAGTTCTGTTGCTTACCGTACAGGGTCCAGATGTGTGTACCATTTTTCACTGTAATGTTTGTCAGAATCCCATCTTGACTGCCTGTAATTTTGTAATTTTAGAAAAAAAAACAAATACTAAATTTTGTTGTTTTCATCTTCAGACTAATGAAATTGAAGTATCCAATGAAGACCCTAGCAGTATGGAGTATATGGTGAGGTTTTTTTTTTTCAAGGTTAATAAATGATTTGTTAAAGTTAATACACAAGAATTTGAGTTCTCCATCCTTTTAAATACTTCTAGGATACCGACGTTGCCAGCAATCAGGAGGTGATCCAGAAGACTCGTGGGAATCTATTTGAAGCTGCAGTCATTGAAGACAGTCAAGCAGAAGTTGGGGTTTTAAAGGATAAAGTTCTTCAGGACCTAGCAGTTTACAGTCTGCAAAACCATGTTTCTGGGACTGATATATGGACTGAACTTGAGCAACCCTCCTGATCTCAGGTACACATTTGGAGTACTGAAGAAGTTATTTCTGGAGCCAGTTCCTGTTTCTGGAATAAGGTTTGATTGGTTACCCATGAATGCCAATTAGAAAATGAGTAGTTTGCTATTTTGTGTAATTTTGTAATGTGGTTTCAACTGTATTTAACTGTGTGTAATTAATTATTGCTTGTTTAACAAATACACTTTGATCATTTGTGACATCTTGTCTTTTGACTCATTACAAGACAAATCACACAAAAAATGCTTTATTGAAGGGAGTAACTTTAAATAGAAAATATTTAGTTAAAGTAACTAATTGTGTGGAACCACTGTCCGTAATTGAAATTAGTAATTTGAAACAAACCTTCTTATGTTGATAGAGTGAAACAAATTTGGCTAGAATGTAATAAACCAAAACATGTTCAGTTAACTTAACCGGTTTAAATTAAAGCAAAGTGAATAAATTGATTTGGTTGGACATTACTATTTCATATACATAGATTCTACCTCATTCAATTGTGTTGTCACAACACAAGGAGTTTGCATAGATTCAAAAAATTCCATTAATGTTATCAAAACACAATTTGGTTGTGTGGAACCACTGTCCATAATTAAATTGGGTAAGTTTAAAGAGTAATTTTTTTGAGTGTGTGAGGCAGCAGTTTGCAGTAGATTCAAAAAGAAAAGATTCTTAGATTCTTAGTTTCCTAATTTCTTTTCACTGATATATTTATATGAAACAATTTGTGTTGAATAAATTTATGACTTTGGTTATTTTATGCCAGATAGGAATAGTTCACCCAAAAAATTTAAATCTGTCATCATTTCATCCAATGTATCCTACCGTTGTGATTTTCTTCTACTGAACAAAAGGAAATAAATATCTTAACTTCTCAATGACAAAAACCCCCCACAATTGAATTATCATAAACAAAATTTTCAGAAGCCTTAGCTCTATATCATCCCTATTCACTTTCACTCTGTGAAAAAGAGCAGCTGCGGCATTATACCCTTTTGCATTCCACTATCAGTGACTGCTTATGGCTTTTTAACTCATGTTTAGATTATGGTCATGATGGTCGAATTAGTTGACTGACAAAAACCCTGTACAGCAAAGTTCACAATCCGTTTTATAACTTGTATATCTTTAGATTTTTCCATGAGCTCTCAAGTTTATGCCTTTGGTTATTTCCTCTCAGTTGATTAGTTTAATATGGAGTACACAATTAAGACCCGAAATAGCCAGATAAACCCATTTTCTGTTCCATTAGCTACATGCCTTTGCTTTTTGAGGTTTGTAGCTATATTTGGCCAAAGCCAAGTGTCCAGTCATCTGTGTGTGTGTGTGTGTGTTGCTATAGAATCTGCACTTTTTCCATTGAGCGTGACACATGTGCTTTGAGGAGAACAGAGTAAACCATAAACAACTGCTCGTCCCACGCAAGCCACTCGTGCTGGGGGACCGACTGAGGTCTGGACCTGTCGTGCAGCGCTGGAGCTCTCGGCTCACGGAAAGCTCTGTCTCTCATCGGGGCTTATTCTGCTGAAGACTCGTCGGCCGTAATTAGATGTGATGTTTCGAGTCCAAAACGACGTAATTAGACACAGGCTTCAAACTTTCAGCGGCTACAGAGGCAGATGTGCACAGGCGAGATGGTTTTGGATGGAGCTAACCGGGATGCTTGCCGGTTCCACAGTCACCCGTGCATATACACCCGAGCCCGGCCTGGGGCTTTAGCAATGACTGGCATTCAACAGGCATCACGGCGGCGTGCCAATGGAGCCAGGCACTCCTTATCTCCCGCCGCACTCAATCCCTCGTGTGTGGAATGACAGCTCGAATGTCCGGTCCCTCTCTTTCTCTCTCTGAATTGCTGTAATAACGTTTGATTTCCCACATGCATGCGGTTGGCTCGCCATGGGAAATGCGAAGGCAAATTCCAGTGTATATTTAACCGGGCCTAAAAATAGCAGAGTAGAATTGAGATGACCTCGGAAATGAAATCACTTGTCACCTTTTGCTTCGGGTGTTCAACACGTTTTAGGTTACTTTTTAAATGGATAGTTACTCCAAATGGGAAGTCAATAGTTTATATTCAAAGGATAGAATGACTTTAATAACATAAAATCATAAAACTTGAAAATTCTGTCAACATTTAGTCACCCTCTTCCCAAAAAAAGTGTGAGATTCTTCTTTTAAAACATCAGCGCAAACGTAGATATTATGAAAACATTTCTCTGCGTTTTTTGTCCATTCACTGGAAGTTATCCAAAACTGTTTGGTTACTATTTCATACCATAACATTTTTCTAAATATATTATTTTATGTTCCATAGGAGAAATACATTTGAGAATGAGGTAAATGTGAGTACGTAAGTGATGACAGATTTTATGGTCTTGGGGAAAATCAATAGTTTAATAGTTGATAAAATGGCCATCCAAGATGTAGATGAGATTTGAGAAGAAATGTAGCATTGCAACACACCAATAAATCCGCTGCAGTGAATGGGTGCCGTCAGAATGAAGTGAAAAGCTGCATGTTTTTGTAAGAAACAAATCCATCAAGACATTTTTAACCTAACTAAATTAATCCTCTATCGATAACCAAGTCATCTGGTCTGAATCAGGAGTGAAATATGCACAGATCAAGCACCATTTACAAGTGAAAACAAGTGGTTAAAAATTCTTAATTAATGATGAATTTATTACAAATCGACAACATTTCTCTTCACGAGATGCTAAATGATAGACTGGAGTGGTGTGGATTACTTGTGGATTACTGTGATGTTTTTATCAGCTGTTTGGACTCTCATTCTGACGGCACCCATTCACTGCAGAGCATCCATTGATGAGACACTGATGCAATGCTACATTTCTCCAAATCTGATGATGAAACAAACTCATCTACATCTTAGATGGCCTGAGAGTGAGACATTTTTAGGATCTAACCTATTGAATGCATTTTACACTACTTCTATCCGTCCAAGCCACATTTTCATTTTAATATGGCATCTACCCTTAAAAACTATCCTTCATATTTCACTTTATATTACCTTTGAATAGCTTCAAATATCAAGATCAGTACATTCACATGGTGTTCTTTTCTGTTCCATTCTACATTCAGGAATAATTGTGTTAAAGTGCAGTTAGAGATGAGCACATTGGTGGCAATAATGTAATGGTAACACGGTGTTATTAGTTTCCAGTGCTCAATTTGTGGTTTTCAGAACAGAACAAAATACCAAATTTAAGAATTTCCTCTCAAACGGCATTAAATCATCTTTTGAGCTGCTGCCTTGAGAATCAACCATCTTTCAAAATCTTAAATTACAGTGCTTTAAACCAGCGGGAACACAAAAATCGAGTCGTGTAATATGCTTTTCAGATATTTCAACCAGTTGTTTTTGCTCTGGAATTTCCTCAAGGACATTTCTACTTATAGCACACTTCGGCACGCGTAATTTGTTAGATATTTAACATTTGGTTTTGGTTATTCACTGCACATGCGACGGATGACTGATGATAGATACATAGAAAAAGTCAATATTGTTTGTTCATGTTCACACTCGCATGTTTATGACATGCCGTTTAGGTTTGTTTATCATCAGGTGAGTTTATAGGTTCAGATGTGATGCGGTGATGGCAGGTCTAATGGATCTGTCGAGCGTTTGGGCATGTGCATGTGTGTGATAATGAGGACATAAAATCTCAGCTTTAATGTATGTCAATACCATGCACAAGAAACACTCATTCTATTTGAAGTCTGGGCACTTGAATGCAAGGACTGGGATCAAAGCATTACGTAGAGCTTAATCAGAGGGTCTGTTTTTCACTACGTTCGTCAGATGTGCCGATGTGCCTGCTAGTGTTGACAATCGCAGCTGTTATATTAATCGTTAGTGGTATGAGGCTCCTTTTGCCTTTGTTTCAAGAATTATTTAAACATTATATGTGACCCTGGACCCCCCAAAAAAGTCTTAAGTGAGATTTATAGATCATCTGAAAGCTGAATAAATAAGCTTTTCATCTATGTATGTTTTATTAGGATCGGACAATATTACAACTATTTGAAAATCTGGAATCTGAGGGTGCAAAAAAAAACTATTTCTAAATATTGAGAAAATCACTTTTAAAGTTGTCTTAGCAATGAATATTATTGATCAAAGATTAAGTTTTAATATATTCACTGTAGGAAATTTGCTAAATATCTTCATGGAACATGATCTTTACTTAATATCCTAATGATTTTTGGCATAAAAGAAAAATCTATCATTTTGACCCATACAATGTTTTTTTGTCTACTGCTAAAAATATACCCCAGAAACTTAAGACCGCTTTTGTGCTCCAGTTTCACATATTTTTCAGGCTTAATAAAGGCATTTTTGTTATAGTTTTTGTGTACTTTTCACCATGCTACAAAACAATCCATATCAAGTTTGACGTGACCCATTGTGCTCTTCGCTAAATAGAGGGAGCTGATGTCGAATTAAAGGTTTTTAATGACAGTCCATCCTACGAAAGCCAGACGAGATGTAATATTTCCTAAATATCACTCTATACACTCTTAGTTCTTATGCACATGTGAGTATGTGTGTCCAGCCGCATGCACACGAGGAACATTACACCAATTTCTGCCACAAAACAGTCCCATGAGCCTCGAACACAGTAGCAGGCCTTGTGAAATCTGTCTCTCCTCACCATAGACAGAGGCACTTTGCTGAAAGAGAGACAGAATTTCTGAGCAAAAGGAAAAAGGGAGAGCAAATAACAGCTTTGAGAATGTTTGGATTTTAAAACCAGAACATTAGTACAAACCATAATAGCTGGCTCGGAGAGCGTCGGGTAACTCCAGAGTCTCTCTCACACAGGCAGTGATGTAATGCCAAACATTTCTGATGAAGCATTCGGTTGTTGTGCTCTGAGAGATCTATTTATACCTTGTTCATCCACTCCAGAGCGCTCCGTGTTTTGTTAATGGCTTGCCATAAATGATTGCAACCAGCTTTTCTGATTTCTAATGGTTTGGCTTCACTGTCGGTAATCTTCAGTGTCATTATCATGTAGGGTAATAAAATACTTCAAGGGATGAGAGGAATTCAAAATAGCTGCAGTCAATGCAGTCAGTGAATGAAAAGCATAGTCCAGTAGCTGTATTAATGAAGTAAAAAATAAGTCTGTGAGCGACTTAACTCATTTTTAGTGAAGCCAGATTAGTCTGCTTTGTGTTGTTTGTGCCATTGAATCCCAGCAGAAAAATACGCTGGAGGTGTTGAAATGTTTCTTTTTGATTTAATGTTGAGCGAAACACTTTTGAGGAAAATTCTTGGCTTGGTTTTAGTGGTCAGCTCTACTTTTCAGTGTAAACACGTTTTGGATGAATCTCACTGTTAGGTAGAACCTTTTGCTCATCGTTCAGTGCGTCTGTGCTGTTAAAATGTATCATCCTTGTATTTTTAAAAGGTAGAGCACACTGCAAACAATAGAAGACTGACATTATAGACTAAAGGCTCATGAAATGTAGCAGTTTATTGTAAATGAAATAACTTTGCCCCCTGGTGGCTGCATTTAAACCAGTTATTTCCCTCATCACACACTCTTCCTTAAAACTATCTCTTTGTTTTAGTCCCATAAGCAGGCTTATATATGAAAGAGTTAGTTTGCAACTTTTTAAACGTGTTCAAAAATCACTTTTTTATTTTATTTGCATCCTGCATCTTAATTTATATCGATCAAACTGCAGTTGGGTTGTTTTGAACAAATAATAATAATAATAATAATAATAAAACTAAAAAGATAAAACAATGATTTATGATATATATACATACATATATATGTGTGAGTATCATTTAGTGTTATCCTTACACTGGATCGATGTTTAAACCATAAAGATACACCTCTATTAAATTCTTAGTGACTTTTGCATTTCATTATAATTAAGATCAGTTTTCCAGGTGTGTCTAACCTGTCCGTGCCTGTCTTGAAGGAAAAGTTCATTCCTTCTGGCATGTCTTTAGCCGTTGCCATTGCCACCTTCAACATCAAATAGTAAATATATCTTAAAAATGACCTTGGTCAAGGTTTTACCCGAGCTGTAAGCAATCATTACGGCAGAGAGCTTCCTCAGCCTAAGGGAAGACTTTTTATTGTCTTCGGCGGTGGGTGATGTGAGTTACCCTTGCGGGAATACAGGAACACTTGCTCCATTTCAAACATTTTTGGGAAACATTAATGCATATGAGTTATGGGCTGGCAACCGTAAATGTCAAGGAGCGCCGTTGCTTTGGGCTAGTGGAGAAGATGAGTGGCAAGTCAGGCGCTCTGTTGGACTTTGGTTCCCGTTCTGTGTCAGATTGGGACGAGCCCCAAAGTGACAGGCCAGAACCACTTACCAGGGGCGTGTTTGGTCCCACGCATTTCCCATGCTCTCTCACACCAAACAGTGAGGTTTACCACAACTCGCTCCTTTCCAACTTCCTCCACCGGTCCATGTGCTTGCTTTGTGTTGTTGCACAAAACCCCCATTTTCGAGCCCAAGGTTTTTACACATGGGAAACCATTATTAAATGGGGACACTTAGGCCGCTCTTTTTTTGCTTGTTCATTTGTCTATTGTCGTCTTTTCCAGACTGTTCCGTACAATGTGTTTGTCGTAGGCGGAGAGTATGTGCGTATGCTGCTCTCTGCCCCGTTGTCTCCTAATTATACCCACTGTCCGTTTTCACATAAAATGCCATGATCTCACAAACAGAGCAGAGAGGAACTAATTAGCGCCTGCTTCTCGCAACACAAGGACCTCTCTGTCAGCCTGGTCATGACCTTTGACCTTCTTAAGTGCAGCATCACAGAATCATAGATAAGTACTCAATCAGCCAGAAAACCACTGAGACTCCCCTGAGAGCACTGCAAATCTGATTTTGTTTAATAAATGTGGTTTTAAAGTGAAATTATTATTATTTTTCCTAATTTATTATCGGTTTCGTTTATAATCATCATCATCTTCATCTTCAGTTCTCTCTTCACAGCAGTTCAGTCAGTGTACTGTTTGAGTAAATGAATTACTCCAGGATATTGGTTGGTTTGAACTCAGAGGGAGTGTCAGCCACATTAAAAAAGTTAACAGCTTAAGTCGTTTGTGGATTAATGCGTATTGGAGACATGAACCGTTTAAAACGATTCAGTTCGATTTGGTGAACTGGTTCAAAAAGATCCGGTTACATCGAATGATTCGTTCACGAACCGGATATGACAAACTGCTTTGTTTTGAACTCTCTCACAACAGACATGGAAGAGAAGACAATGCTGAATAAAGGACCAAAATGTATTTTCGATGCTTCCAAAAATTCTAACTGACCCTCTGATGTCACATGGACTACTTTGATGATGTTTTTCTTACCTTTCTGGACATGGACAGTAGACCGTACACACAGCTTCAATGGAGGGGCTGAGAGCTCTTGGACTAAATCTAAAATATCTTAAACTGTGTTCTGAAGATAAACGGAGGTCTTACTGGTTTGGAATGACATGAGGGTGAGTTATTAATGACATAATTTGCTATTTGGGTGAACTATCCCTTTAAGTCTCTGGGGTATATTTGTAGCAATAGACAAGAAAACATTGTATGGGTCAAAATTATAGATATTTATTTTATGCCAAAAATCATTAGGATACTAAGTAAAGATAGTGTTCCATAAAGATATTTTTTAAATTTCATACTGTAAATATATCAAAACTTAATTTTTGATTAGTAATATGCATTGCTAAGAATTCATTTGGACAACTTTAAAGGTGCTTTTCTCAGTATTTGGATTTGTTTGCACCCTCAGATTCCAGATTTTCAAATAATTGTAATATCGTCATATCCTAACAAACCATACATAAATGGAAAGATTATTTATTCATCTTTCAGATAATGTATAAATCTCAATTTCTAAAAATGGACTCTCATGACTGGTTTTGTGGTCCAGGGTCACAAATGGTTCCAGGTATTCTGGTGATATTTGATGCATCGTTCATATCCAAAGCGTACATTAGTGAGGGCTTTGTTGAATTATTGTGTTAATAAGCATCACTACGACACTTTGGTGATTTTGAATGTAAGACAATGTTAATTTTCATGCAACTTTTCCCCCTGAGTACACTTAGTGTTTTAAATCATAGGTTTGTCAGAGTAATATACATTATTTGAGTATATGTGATTACGTGTATGACCCAGTTAGCGTATGAACAACTGGTCACTCTGAGGCTAGCGCTGTCAAGCTGGCATTTCACTCGCCTGGCTGTGGAAAATGTTGTGTATGGCGGAAAGGTGAGGATCCAACACCCTTCAGCCTGCAGCCATCAATCCTTGTCCCTGCTGAGCATATTTCACATAGCTGAGCCTGATTCTGTGCTCTACCTCTGGAAGCGAAATGGCCCTTTAGTAGGTGTACGTGTTCAGTGGCCACTCACAGAAAAGAGGCATGTATGTGCAAAAACGCAAGCCTCTCCTCCAAACACTGGGGTGGCGCACAGCTCAGGCCAGAGGAATGCGTTGTCAGTCTGTCAACAGGATAGTTTTTACACCTTGGCAGTAGCCGAGGATTTCATAACTTGGAGGATTTGGAAGACACCTTTTGCCACGGGCCCAGCGCTCTGTTCCCTTCTGCACTGGAACATAAAGATCAGTATGAAACAAAAACACACACGGCCGTGTTCTGCCACAGTGGCATCATGAACTTGTTGTTTTGTAGGGATTCGAGTATCAGTTCTCTAAGCAAAATACTGTAAGAAATCTAAAGGATTAAAAAACACTACTTGGATCTAGTGTAAAATTCAAAATACTGGTAAAACACCTGTAAAAAATAAATACAAATTCAAATTTTACAGCATATTGTGTCCTATTTTTACCTTTTTATTTTTTTTGAGTGTACATACCCCACAACAGCTAAACAGTATACAAATTTCCTTTATACAGAGGTCCAAAGAGTATCTAAAACCAAACTTGAGTAAAAGTACAGATACCTAACCAGCAGACCCGAGTCGTATGTTTTAGGGATGCCCCAGATTAAACGGTTTTCTGGAACATTTTAATCTGACAAAGACGTGGAACCTAATCCCTTGACTTCCATTTTCAGTGAGGTGGCGTAATAAATGCACCAATCAGCTAATCGGGTAGAAATGACTGTCTTCTCCTCATTATTGACTATAGGCGCCTGATTCTTCTCAGTTGGAAAAAGGCAAGGCCATCATTTCACAAACACTGGGTAGTAGAGGTGACGTTTTATCTTAAACTTGAGCACCTTAAGTATACTATCCAAGACTCCTGACACTGATATCGTTTTTTATTTTTTTTTATTAAAGGGGTGAGTATGTGTTTGTTGTTTGTAGTTATGTGTTTTGGTGTGAAATGTGTGATTTAAGAAAAAACAAGTTATCACCAACTGACCCTTCGCTGGGAGTTTGATTGACAGGTGATTTGACCAATCATAAACCTGAATCTGCCATTTTGTCCTACAAATAAACAAGAGAGGAGAGTAGTTTTACGTTGGTGGATTTGAGCTTAAAAAATTAAGCATATTGCCGTCTTTCCACGGTTGAAGCAAGATACCTTTTGATGTTCGGTCATGTTGATTTTGTGCTATAACCAGTAAAGAGGAAGAGAGGATGGTTCACGTGCCGCTTGAACTGAGGTGCTACAGCGAACTGACTGACACGTCAAAGAGCTGCAAAACAGTATTTGTTTAAATTTCCTAAAAAATGACCAAAGGTTGAAAATTTGTTTCATAAGAAAAGTAAGCTGCTCTGTCTTTGTCTGTCAGTGTATTTTCAGTGTTTTTGACATTTGACAATATGACTTAAATAATTCGCATAAAACAAACAATATAATTCACATTCTCAAGGATTAAAGATTAAATGGAAAAAAATAAAAATGATTGCACAGCCATCAGTTAGGTGGGGATATGCACTAAGCATGTAAAAAAGTAATGAACAAAAGAAGAAAAAAGAAACAGCTTGGTGCGCTTTTTCTTAGCGTCCGTTTCTATAATGACTTGTCGATTTGTCGCTCTGTTGAGAATGTCTTGAGTCTTAACCAGGAACATACTCTGAGTTGAAAGAACTTACTCCCGGACACGTTTTTGGAACTACATAACTAGAGTAAGCAAGGTTTGGGGTTAATCAACTGAGAGTTCAGGTTTTAGTTCAAGGTAAGTTAACCCTGCTTTCTGGAATACACCCCTGCTCTGCTTTGCATTGTTTTGAATTGCTTTGCTTTGCTTTGTTTTTGGAACTGATTGACCGTAGGTCTCATTGATCTGAGCTGAGCCTATGACCAATCAGTTACAAAAAAACCTGTGCTAAGTAAAAAAAAAATGTTTTCCAAGCTAATATAGCATAATATATATAGCTTGGCTTGGTTTTGTTTTGTTTTGTTTGGCTTTGATTGGATTGGATTGGCTTGGCTTTGTTTTGTTTTGCTTTGTTTTGCTTTGATTGGCTTTGTTTTTGGAACTGATTAACCATAGGCCTCATTGATCTGAGCTGAGCCTATGACCAATCAGTCACACAAAAACAAAGAAACCTGTGCTAAGTAAAATTAAAATAAAAATAATAATAATAAAAAAAATGGAATCCAAGATAATATAGCATAATGTTTTTTTTTTTTTTTTTACCAGGAATACCACAAGTGTAACAAGGTAGGGGGGAAATACTTTAACAAGTAACAAAAATAATCAAAATTCTCTAAATTCTCCCTGTGTCAGTAAGCCAGTAAATTTCAATCCAATGCAATAACGTTTGCTATCATTTCAGGAGAAAGAAAATTCTCTCCAGGTCAAAACGACCTCAACACAACATGAGGATTAAGCAAATGATCTGCAGAAGGTGTGACTTGACTGGAGTGAACACATTTGAAATGTGAATGTGCGATTTCTGTCACAGCGTTTTAAACAAACACTTTGTACCTAATCACGCTTAATCGTCAAATATTCAAACATTTATTTTGGAAGTTGACTTTAAAATCCACTTGTCCCAATCTGATGGGGCACATGCCTCTGTCAACCGAAGGAAGTGTCAAACACATTTACTGTATGCATGTGCAACCTCAGGACACTCGAAAGTCTGTGTGGGGTTTTCTGGCTTTCGCTTACAGACCCAGGCATCACAGTAGCTCTCCTCCTCTTACTCCTCTTCCACAGAAGGCTAGAGCTGATGAATGCTGTGCTCTATGTGTGGCCTAGGCCTGGTCTGCACCACCTGAGTGATGAATCTGTCTTCGACTGAGCGTCTCCAGCATGCCTGACCTGCTGGGAACACAGAAGCGCTCTGTGCTGCCCCTTCTGTCGCAGTGGCAATTAGAAAGTTCGGAACAGGGAGCACAAGCCCTGCTCTCATGCTGTCAGGCTGCATTAGAGAGAAGTGCTGGATCCAGGGACACTAGCTCCCCTGTGGATCCCTGTGAGGTCAACACTTTACTGTACGGGACGTGCTACCCCAAAATGGTCCGGTGACTCCACAGCACTCACCTCACACAACGCTTCCTGTCAGCCTTTATGTTTATTATTAGCCAAATAAATTTAGCGTGCTTAATCTTGGTTGTTTTTGGCACAATCAGTCACCACACATTCTGTTCTCTCCACTTGAAAAAAAATCTTACGTCTACATTTCTTGTTTGCCACAAAATATGATAACCATAGTTTCTGCCAAAATAGTTGCTTGATTTAATGTTATTCCTGATATATTAACGTGAGATACCATTTAAATAATTTAAGAGGTAATATCAAAATCTCTCTCGTCACGATAGCCCTCTTTCCATTTTTAATCTGTGTTGAGTTTGCACAAGCTTTAATTTCTTTTTATAATAAAATTGCAATATTAATACAAATATTTTAATTGCAATGTAAATATTTGTGATCAAAATTGCTGCATTTAATACATGTGTTATGCAGGTTATAATTATTTGGCCTACGTGATTTTCATTTATATATTAACACTCTATTTGAAACCATCATCTCAGTGCATTAATCCACTAAAGCGTATACTATATTTGTTTAAAGTATTTGGTATATATCATTTTTTATCTGATGGTGATATGAAAAGAAAACACTTTCATTCATTCATTCACTCACTCACTCATTAGTTCATTCGTTCATTTGTTTATTTATTTTTTTAGAAAATCTGATTAAACTCATCCTGTAGTCTTGATTCATTCTTCATATAAGTGGATTTGTTTATTTTTTATCTGATCTTGATATAAAAACATATTTTATTTTATGATTTCATTTTATTTAGCTAAACTTCAGTTTGAAACCATGTGTGACCCTGGACCACAAGTGTAAATTTTTTTTTTAAACTTGAGATTTAGACATCATCTGAAAGCTGAATAAATAAGCTTTAGGATCTGACAATATTTGGCTGAGATACAACTATTTGAAAATCTGGAATCTGAGGATGCAAAAAAAAATCTAAATATTGAGAAAATCGTTTTTAAAATTGTCCAGATTAAACTCTTAGCAATGCATATTACTAATCAAAAAATATTTTAATTGTTTTAATATATTTACGGCAGGAAATTTAAAACATTTCTTCATGGAACATGCTCTTTACTTAATATCTGATTTTTGACATAAAAGAAAAATGTATAATTTTGACCTTTTTTTGGCTGTTGCTACAAATATACCCCAGAGACGTACTTCTATGCACATATTTTAATCTTAATTAATTCAGTGTGGATGCTTTGTTTATAATATTTTGCTTGTAAATTTGTGTATAAATTATTCAATAGTGATATTAATTACCTCAGATCTATCATCTGACGATGTTATGAAAAGAAAACACTTACATTTATTTATTTAGAAAATCTGATTAAATACATCATTTTTACTCAATTCATAAATGCACCTAACACAACTGGATTTGTTTATAAAATTACTTTTTTTTTTTTTGTCAAGCATTATTTTTTAAATCAGATCATGAAAATTCACTGTGGATGCTAGATTTTTTATAATAATAATTATTCTGCATAAATTATTTAATTATCTAATGGCGCTATAAAGAGATGCACCTGAACCTAATAGATATACTGAATATGCTGAACACAACATTCCTTGATACATAAACATTAGTTTTGCTGTTTTTCTCTTTTGTCCAACTACTCCTATTTTACCCTGCAGCCAACACAACAAAGTCAAGCCTTGATGACATGGACATAGCATGATTTTTCACAAAGAACGTAAATGAGCAACTCCGGACACCCGTGTGACCGAGGCAAGGCTGGCGTCACCCACAGCGCTAGAACTTTGGACAGGAACTCAAATAAAAGTGCCAAGGACTTGACGTCCACACACAGAGACAGGGTTGTGGTTAACAATGCTCTGTGTGGCTCTCCAGGCCAGCTAGGGACCCAAAACAGAGACGTGCTCAAAGTCCAGTGCTCTCTCCGAGCCTGCTTTTGTCTCCTTATGAATAATCTACAGTCAAATGTGGTAATCAGACCTTCTAGGCAAGCCCAGTCACAATGCTCATCATTTACCCCCATTAGCCATGCCGTTACCTCATTTCTTGCTTAACTCAAATTGCATGGAAACAAGTCAGCGTGTAAGTGGCCTGCCAGCAGTCTGGACTAGGTCTACAGCAGTATTATGAAGGGGGAATTACTGTTGGATAGGTGGACTTTGCCATTGTACGCTTCCTGTGGTGTCCGTGTGGCACTGGGAAGAGCAAACAGAAGATGATGAGGTCATAATAGTGCAAACCCACATTTATTGCATATGACATCAAAAGCAACACAATCCTCTGTGCTCACAGAGGATAATACAAAATGTGTTATTGCTTAAATTTATATTTAATGCAATTAGTTGAACTGAGGAGTTATTTGATATGTTTTTTTCACTCACTTAAATAAATGTATCTTTAAATGTAATTACATTTGACTGTCTTTCAAACATGGTTAATGTTACTGCCTAGTACATGGTAAACTAAACTTTCATATCATTTCTACTGATGTCATGTACGTGAATGTATTGATTATTACAAATCTGTAATGACTGAGTTGCATTTTAGTATTTTTAAAAATGTACTCTAAGTTATAATCAAGTACTTTACATGTGCTTTAATATGTTGGTCAACACATTAAAACAAGTGTACTTCTATGACTATGAGTTCAATTCTACTCTACTGTGAAACATTTCATGTGACATTATTACAAAGTAGACTTTTGTACAATGTACTAAAGTGGGTTAAACATATGTAAGTGTGCTGAAATATACATGTGTATATATGTACAGTATATACAGTCACACACTCACACACACACACACACACACACACACACACACACACATATATATATATAAATCTGGAGTTAAAAGGCCTCTTAGGTAGAGTAGAGATTCAGTATCTAAATGAGCAATATTATTTTAGCAAATTAAAGACATGCTATCAAAATACTCACTTTTAAAAGGGTGCATTATTTCCTGTGTATTTATATTAGTAAAACAAATATATCGTGGAGTAGCCTACACATCTCGGAGCTGCTTACTACACTAATATTTTTATTAAATGAATATAATTCCAACCATCCTAACTTTTCAAAAATATATATTTTTTTTTTCAGTATATTTTTTTAGAACTTGCTGCCCCTGCAATGTTTTAAATCGACTAAATGTTGATTAATTTTCCCTCATATTTATTATTATTATTATTATTTTAAAGTATTAAGAAAAAAATCGAATTCTACGTTGATCTGAAAAACTTGGGAGGAAACATATTTAGCAACACATTTTGCATTGTAATAATCTTCTGTACCACTAGATGATGCTGTCTTACTTATTTTATGTGTCTTAATAATTGTTAGGCTGAATTTGAAATGGCATACTAGCTTACTACAATTATATTGTTTCTCTTTATGTGGCAGAAACAATAAAAGCAGTATGGTAATATGCGATCGCAAATTCGGCAGAATAATGTAAGCCCTGAGATGCAGGTTTATATTTAACCAAATGACAGTTTATTGTGTGTTTGGATTGAAGTTTAAGACAAAATTGTGTGTTTCATAGATGATGCAGTGTCTTTTGCACCAGCCTTTTTTCTTAACTTAAAATAATCTCAGGCAGAGAAATTACAGCAGTGTATTTTGTGCAGCTGAATGAGTATAGAGTGAAACTGCAGTAAAGTTGTTATAGTTTTAATGATACTGGCCTGCAGCCTACATGACTCTACATGACTGTCTATTGATTATATGCTTTCCTGCTGATATTCTTCACAGAAAATTGCCAACGGGGCAATTTAACTTGAACGCACGTTGTTTGCGGCATTGCCCAGGCCCTGTTATTTTTTAACAGTGACGGAGGTTAACTTCTCTAAACGAGTGTGTGCCAGAGAGAGACCATGAAAAAAACATTGTTTTTTTTAGACCAACTGCACATTAGAAATGTAATATTAAACCGCTTTACTCACAATACAGAGTAAAACAGACTCTTTGTGTTTCTTTTTTAACAGTGATTCAAAGGTGACTCATTGTTTTATATCGTAACACGCATACAGGCATCAACCGTTTTTATTAACATATAATGAAGGAATATAACAAAAAAAAATATTTTGCATCTGTGTGATCACATACACTCCTTCTTGTAAGTCATATTCTTTGCTGTGAATGTGACTTAAAAGTATATGACTTATGACCAGTGTTGGGGAGTAACTAGTTACATGTAATGGCGTTACGTAATTTAATTACAAAATTATTGTAACTGTAATTAGTTACAGTTACTAAGAAAAAATGAGTAATTAAATTACAGTTACTTATGAAATTTTTTACGATTACAAAGGGGATTACATTTGAATATTTACACACATCCACATACAGATTTAACTGATTTATTTCCCAAATTGCACTGACTATTCTGAGACATACCGCCCTAATAATTTCCGGGATGCGCAAACACAGTCTGGTTCGTAGAATCCAGTCATAAAAACGAAATGCCTAACGCGGACGGAATATGGCACATTTTGGATGACTAAATCAAAAGTAGGTCAGTACACTTGAATCAAAACATGACATCGACTAGTGTCTGTGAATATAAAGCCCCAAAAATGCAATATATGACTTGCACATTCTGCGTGTCTGTGGAAATCAGGCGCGGACTGGACACCGGGAGAACCGGGACAATTCCCGATGGCCTGGCAGACGATTTTGCCCCACTATTTAATATCATTATTGTATAATTGCCTGCCGAATGTACTAAAGCGATCATTTGCGAATCCGCCATTTGATAATTAAATCTCTAATAAATCATGAAGTTTTAGTCATGACTCGCGCGCTCTCCGCGCCTCCGCCAAACGGTTTGGATCAGACTCAGAGTAATCAATGCGAGAGAGAGAGAGAGAGAGAGAGAGAGAGAGAGAGAGAGAGAGAGAGAGACAGAGAGAGAGCGAGAGAGAGAGAGAGCGACAGAGAGAGAGAGCGACAGCGAGAGAGAGAGTGAGAGAGAGAGAGAGAGAGAGAGAGAGAGAGAGAGAGAGAGAGAGAGTGGACTGCTGGAGCAGAGAAGCAGAACTACTGTTCAGGGTTTCAGGTCAGTTTCATCTGTAAAGATGCTTTTTTGTCTTTGTTTTTTTATTTATTTAATCAAGCAGCAGCACGTTTCTTATCAGTCATCACTCAAAATACTATATAAAGGACATCATTATTATCAGTTGTAATGTTACAGTAGTCTAATTTAGCTGAAAAAAATTCAGATTTTTTTAATAGGTTTAGGGGGAGCTACGACAGACAACAACACAACCCTTACGAAAATTAACATTTTAATATTTAACTATAAATCCAGAGAAAATGGTTAGCCTACTATTGTTTAACTGTGATAACCAAAAATGTAAAATTATTTTACAAATGTATTTATTTAAAAATAAATACAAATCCATTTGCAAAAAAACAAGGTTATTGTATTTTTATATAGGCTAATAAAAGCATGGTAATTTTTTGTAAGGAAAAACATGACTCGTGTACAGTATTAGGATTTTTCTATAAAGATATTGTAGTATTGTAGAGTATTGTATTGTAAAGTATAGTTTTGTTCAATCTTGAGTATTAAAGTCATGAGAGAGATGGATAACAGGGCAAAATAAAGAGACTGAAGAGAAAAATGGAAGTGAAGGTGCGGTTCAGGAGAGAACTTTTAATTATTTTGCATGTCCCCAAATTAAAGATTTAAACCTTTTTTATGTCAGGTCCATACAAAAAATAGTTTTGTCCATGAATTTGTTTGTGTGAGTTTGGATTTTCCAGTCTGAATTTTTTTCCCAGTCTGCCCCTCCTGTAAATTAATGGCAAAGACATGGTTTCATTTACTACACATAGGCCTACTGAAGCTTGCAGTGTTTTCAACCTCTGCTGCCACAATATAGGATTACACGAGTACATAAACATAATTTCTAGAACTGCTTTGTGTCACTTAATGAGCATTTTACTTATTTTGAGAAAACTATCATCATATACAGAGACAGCAGTTTCAAAAAAACATCAATATTTCAGGAGTTTATTACACAGAATACGTCACATGCTTATTAGATAACTGTATTTAAGTTGATGTATATGCTTTTATTTATTATTCTTTAATTTTCACAAATTTAGAAAGGAATCAAAAAGTACTCAAAAGTAATTAGTTACATTACTTTAATAAAGTAATTGAAAAAGTTACACTACTATTACATTTTAAACAGGGTAACTTGTAATCTGTAACCTATTACATTTCCAAAGTAACCTTCCCAACACTGCTTATGACAATCCTAAAGCATATTTTTTTATAAGTTGCTCCTTTTTCACTTCTGTTTAATGGATAGTTCACCCAAAAATTTTCATAATTTATTCAAGATTTTCCAAATGTATTCCTTGATTCAAATTTCTCATAAGCTTAATTTATTAAAGATTTTCCAAATGTATTCCTTGACGATGTCTAAACGATTTTGGAAACATTATTTTAAGGTAAAAAATGTTACACAGTGTTGCTTTAAGGACATTTTTATGGTGGCTTTTAATCTTGCATCAAATAGTGAACTGCATACTGTATGCAGACGTGCATTTACATATCACCAGCAGTAAATATTGTGCTAGTACTAGTACTGAACTACAAGCAGCAAGACAGTTGCAAGCCTTTGATTAGATTAAAGCTTTTGATGGGACAGTTAGGTCCTAGAGATGTGGTGATAACAACTGCGCAGAGGGGGGCCAATTCGATTTTTTTTGTCATGGGGTCCAAAATTCCTGGCAGCGCCCCTGCCGCGATCCGAAGTTCCGATTGGAATAAAATGATAGCTACGCGCTCTGCGATCCGAAGTTCCTATCCGAATCAAATGATTCGCGCTCTGCGATCCGAAGTTCCGATCCGAATCAAATGATTTGTGCTCCACGATCTGAAGTTCCGATCCGGACCAAATGATTCGCGCTCCGCGATCTGAAGTTCCGATCCGAATAAAATGATTCGCGCTCCGCGATCCAAAGTTTCGATCCGAATCACATGATACGCGATCCTTAGTTCTGATCCGAATCAAATTATTCACGATCCGAAGCTCCGATCCGAATCAAATGATATGCGCTCCGCGATCCGAAGTTCCGATCCAAATCAAATGATTCGCGCTCCGCGATCCGAAGTTTCAATCCGAATCACATGATATGCGATCCTTAGTTCTGATCCGAATCAAATGATTCGCGCTCCGTGATCCGAAGCTCCGATCCGAATCAAATGATTCGTGCTCCGTGATCCGAAGTTCCGTTCCGAATCAAATGATACGTGCTCCGCGATCCGAAGTTCCGATCCGAATCAAATGATTCGCGATCCAAGATACGAAGTTCCGATCCGCATCAAATGATACGCGATTCGAAGTTCCGATCCGAATCAAATGATTCGCGCTCCGTGATCCGAAGCTCCGATCCGAATCAAATGATTCATGCTCCGTGATACGAAATTCCATTCCGAATCAAATGATACGTGCTCCGCGATCGGAAGTTCCGATCCGAATCAAATGATTCGCGCTCCGTGATCCGAAGCTCCGATCCGAATCTAGTGAAAACACTATTTTAAAATGTACATGTACATCCTGTACATTGTTCGGTTCCGGCAACAGAGCCCCTGCAGCAGGGCAACTGGGTGACAGTGAGGCAGCATAGTCGTGGGTCAAAACACCGCTCTTCTGTTCCGATCAAAACATTAAACAGGTTCTCCCCACTCAGTGATGCACCCACTGAGAAACCTGAAGATAGTGCTCTAGTTATTGGTGATTCTATTGTACGGAACGTGAATATAGAGACACCAGCCACCATAGTCAAATGTTTACCGGGAGCCAGAGCGCCTGACATCTTGGCAAATTTAAAAGTGCTGGCTAATGCTAAACGTAAATACAGTAAGATTGTTATTCATGCCGGCGCTAATGATGTTCGACTTCGCCAGTCGGAGATCACTAAAAATAACATTAAAGTGTGTGAACTTGCAAGCACGATGTCAGACACTGTAATATGCTCTGGTCCCCTTCCTGCTTACCGTGGTGACGAGATGCATAGCAGATTGTCATCACTCAATGGCTGGATGTCTAAGTGGTGCCCACAGAATAACATAGGTTTCATAGACAATTGGACGAGCTTTTGGGGCAGACCTGACCTGTTGAAAAGAGATGGTCTTCATCCCTCCTGGGGTGGCGCCACTCTTCTCTCTAGAAATATGGCAAATAGTCTTAGTGTTTATACTTGACTAGCTGGGGCCCAGGTCAGGAAGCAGACAGACTGGCTAAACCGACCGTCTGCTAGCTGCCTCCCGTCACAGAGGTCAGCTAATTCTCAGCACATAGAGACTCTTTCACCTAGATATCACACTATAGAGACTGTGTCTTTTCCCCGAACTATAAAATACAAAATGTCCAAACCAAGTTAAGATTAACAATTTAATTGAGGTTCAACAAATAAAAAACAGATGCAATATGGATAAACAAATGATAAAGCTTGGCTTATTGAATATCAGATCCCTTTCTACGAAAACACTTTTTGTAAATAATATAATCACTGATCATAATATAGATGTGCTCTGTTTGACAGAAACCTGGCTAAAACCTGATGATTAAATTTTTTTAAATGAGTCCACCCCCCAAGATCACTGTTATAAACATGAGCCGCGTCTAAAAGGCAAAGGGGGAGATGTTGCTTCAATTTATAACAACGTTTTCAGGATTTCTCAGAGGGCAGGCTTCAAGTATAACTTGTTTGAAGTAATGGTGCTTCATATAACATTATCCAGAGAAACGTCTCAGGTTACGAATGTAACCATGGTTCCCTGAGAGGGAACGAGACACTGCGTCCTCTGAGGGGACACTATGGGGAACACCTCGTCGTGACCCGTGTCTGAAGCATACTTTGAAAAACGCCAACGTGTTGGCCGGCGACAGCCTCTGACGTCACTACCAGCGCGACTATAAATACGCGCCCGTAGGACCCGTCACTATCTTCTTCGTGAAGCTTGCGTCCGAAGCATGGCAGGGAGCTAGAGGACGCAGTGTCTCGTTCCCTCTCAGGGAACCATGGTTACATTCGTAACCTGAGACGTTCCCTTTCAAGGGAACTTCGAACTGCGTCCTCTGAGGGGACACTATGGGGAACAGTATACCCACGCCGCCATGCTGAGGGGAGTGCAGACCAGAATCATGGCAAACACTAAGTACCAACTCTACCGCTTTTCTCTTCACCGGGAGTCGCCCCTGGGACGGTCTGACGGCTGCCTTATGACATTATCCCTTACGGCCAAAGGCCTAAGCTACATACCCAACTTATCCTGTAGGGCCTTGGCCCGGGGTAGAGCTAAAGGCTTGGAATCACGGAGATTCCTTTAAAGGGATACGGCTAAGAGCCTGGCACTTTCCTCTACCAAGTCTTTGCCTGTCACACAGGGGCTACTGCTAGCTTTCGCAAAAACCTGCCGAAAGGGCTGTCCCTACAGCACTCTAGTAGCGGCGCCCTGTTCTAGATAGGTATCCGAGGATACCTAGGTGGAGTGGTGCCCAAGATGAACGGGGCTTAAACCAACTCAAGAAAAGGGCACGAAGCAGCAGCGCGAAGCCCTTACCATCTAGGGATTTTAGAAAGAACGCAGAGACTAGCGTGCGAACTTACCACAATGTGGATTTTAGAAAGTGCGCAAAGACTCCCGTGCACACTTACCATAACATGGATTTAAAATACTGTTCTAAGGAGGGGTTCTCGTGGGACTCTGTCAGAGCAGCTCGTAGAAGAATGGCCCGGGAGCAGAGCAATTGGAGGCCTCAGCCCCTGCCTCAGCAGGATGCCTGCTCTCACAGAGCGTCTCAAACAGTATGTGGTACTGGAGCGCTCTGAAGAACCGGGAATCAGTCTCCCAAGAGAGGAAGACTCCGAGCTCCGAGCAGCATGCTCATAGGTGACCCTTTCAGAAAAGGGGGGTGCTGCTGAACTACCCGAGAATTGCCCACACAGCCCCCCCAAGTTGAGGGGGCTTGGGGTGTACAATAAGTACACACCGGTTGGATGAAGCCCAAGGAACACCGGGGCGAATCATCCCGAGAAAGGGAACGAAGTGGAGCGCGTAACCCTTACCATACAGGATTTTAGAAAGTGCGCAGAGTCTTGCGTGCACACTTACCACTTTACGTGGATTTCAGAAAGTGCGCAGAGTCTTGCGTGCACACTTACCACTTTACGTGGATTTGAGAAAGTACACAGGCAAGCGTGTGTACTGAAAGGTTACCTGACAACCACAGTATGTGGGAGCTCACATTCAGATAGGCCTGTGAAGCCTGCTACCTGATAACCACAATATGTGGGAGTTCATCTACAGAGAGGCCTAGAGAGGCTTACTATCTGTTACCAGATAACCACCTCAGTGGAAACTGAAAGCAATATGGAACTCAACTCCAGGGAGGCTTGGTGAGGCCTACCACCTGACATCCACAAATCGGGGGAGCTCGTATTTTCTTTATGAAACGCACAGTATGTGGGAGCTAAATCTCCAGGGAGGCCTGGTGAGGCCTACCACCTGGCAACCACAGTATGTGGGAGCTCGTCTTCAGAGAGACCTGATGAAGCCTACTATCTGAAAACCACAATGTGCTATTTAGTGGAACGCACAATATGTGGGAGCTAAATCTCCAGGGAGGCCTGGTGAGGCCTACCACCTGGCAACCACAGTATGTGGGAGCTCGTCTTCAGAGAGACCTGATGAAGCCTACTATCTGAAAACCACAATGTGCTATTTAGTGGAACGCACAATATGTGGGAGCTAAATCTCCAGGGAGGCCTGGTGAGGCCTACTACCTGGCAACCACAGTATGTGGGAGCTCGTCTTCAGAGAGACCTGGTGAAGCCTACTATCTGAAAAAAGCCACAACATGCTATTCCGTGGAAACGCATAGTATGTGGGAGCTAAATCTCCAGGGAGGCCTGGTGAGGCCTACTACCTGGCGACCACCGAACGTGGGAGCTCACCTTCAGAGAGACCTGGTGAAGCCTACTATCTGAAAACCACAATATGCTATTTAGTGGAGACGCACAGTATGTGGGAGCCAAATCTCCAGGGAGACCACCCAGCCCCTCATGTTGAGGGAAGCGATGCTTGAGGTGCATAACAAATACACACTGGTTGGATGAAGCCCAAGGAACACCGGGGGCGAATCATCCCAAGAAAGGGAACGAAGCGGAGCGCGTAACCCTTACCATACAGGATTTTAGAAAGTGCGCAGAGTCTTGCGTGCACACTTACCACTTTATGTGGATTTCAGAAAGTGCGCAGAGTCTTGCGTGCACACTTACCACTTATGTGGCTTTGAGAAAGTACACAGGCAAGCGTGTGTACAGAGAGGTTCCCAAGCATCGCAGAGGCGCTGGATCGCACGGGAGCGGTGAGCTCCAACCCTCTTTTCTAGGCGAGGGGAGCATCACCTCGCCAGGCGGCCCCTCAGAGGACGCAGTTCGAAGTTCCCTTGAAAGGGAACGTCTCAGGTTACGAATGTAACCATGGTTCCCTGAGAGGGAACGAGACACTGCGTCCTCTAGCCGGACATCTATGGAATTCCCTGCAGTGCTGTGCCAATTCTTTGGCCACCTAGCTACTGTAAGGAAACTCACAGAGATTGTTAGTAGACATATAACCACCAGCAACATAACGTCCATAAACAGGTAGAGCAAGGGTTACCTACTCACCCACCCTCCTGTACTGGAGTCCCGCTGCGGGGCGCCCCCTTCTGGTCCAGACCGTCAGTAAGGCGGTTGCTATGAACATAGAACCAACCAAAACATCATAGGTCCAGAAGGAGACTGTTATGTGAGAGACCGTCCACCTAACCTCGATCAGGTGGAAGCTGGTGGCTACAGGGGAATTAGGCAGGGGAGGACAAAAAACAGAGGTTAAAAACAGAGGTTAAAAACATCCGGAGCTACTAGGTCATACTACCGCTCTGACCCGGGCGAGGACGCTGCCTCGTCCGAATCACGTCCCTCAGACCCTGCTTACCGCTCCGTGACCCGCGGTTCCTCTTGCCCCTGCCCTTAGGCGGGGGAGGAGCGCGAGCCGCAACACTAGCCTTCTGCGCCCCTCTACGACCCTCAGATCGAGATGAGCCAGGACCCCTGAGTTGCTCGGGCTCGGACCTGGACCTTCGTGGAATGAAGGATTTAAAGGCCGCTGAGCGCGCCCTTGCCTCCCTGAACTTCCCGACCACCATCTCGATGGAGGTACCAAAAAGCTCAGAAGGCGAGACCGGAGCATCGAGAAGAAACCCCCTTTCTTCCTTCCCGATGTCAGCCAGGTTCACCCATAGATGTCTCTCCGTCACCACCATGGCCGCCATAGACCTGCCCATGGCGGAGGCGGCCTGCTTGGTAGCTCGGAGAGAGAGGTCTGTGGTGCGGCGCAGCTCGGCTACCTGGTCAGGTGAAAGGCCCTCACCTGTATCCAGGTCCTTCAGCAGGTCAGCCTGGTAGGCCTGGAGCACCGCCATCGTGTGCAGTGAAGCCACAGCCTGACCGGCTGCCGCGTATGACCTGCCATTTAAGCGGGATGTATCTTGGAGGGGCTTAGATGGCAAAGCGGGAGATTTAAGAGAGGATGTTTGCCCCACAGAGAGATAGCAAGCCAGCGTCTCTTCTACAGGGGGCATCCTCTCATAGCCGTTCTCATGCAAGCCCTCGATATTAGCATAGCTCGTATGCTGAAACCGGTGGATGCGAGAGGAAAACGGCCTCTTCCATTCCTTTTCGACTTCTGCATGCAAGTCAGGCAAGAATGGAAGGCTCACCTGGGCTGGAGGGCTATGGTCAGACAAGTACCGCTCAGCAAGGCGACCTCGTGGCGCCACCTTGCTGGCACGCTTCCATGGCAAATCTAATTTTGCCGTGGCGCGATCCATAACCTCTAACAGCTCCTCATACGCGGGACAGGAGGATTGAGAAGGCTCAGCCTCAGCTTCTTCACCACTCTCAGACATCTCCTGCTCTTCCTGGGTAGAACCCAGCAGAGCACTAACTTCAGTGTCAGAATGGGTTAATGATACCACATCTGCCTCCCGAAGTTCGCTCTCGTTCGCCGCCAGAGAGTGTGAAAAGGAAGGTCCCTCTCTACACTCCTCAGCGAGATCCATTTGTGATCCCCACGAGCTCATTCTCCTCCGTGCCTCGGCAACGGCGGGACCTGAGCCGCGGGATCCAGATGGCTGTCCCTCTTTCCTCGAAAAGAGAGACAAACGAGAGTGGAGCTTTCTCAGAGAGAAACGCTCGCAGTGCACGCAGACCGCCCCCTCAAGGACATCGCGCGCGTGCTCTTCGCCCAAACAAGAGACGCAAAGAGTGTGCGTGTCATCGGGTGTCAGATAACGCTGACACGGATGCACACACTGTCTAAACGCCTTGCTAGTGGAAGCCATGATGAAAACAGTAATAGATCGCTCTTACCGTTTTGGTCGTTTCTCAGATGCACGCTTCAAACAAAACAGTCAACTGAAGACGAAGAAGATAGTGACGGGTCCTACGGGCGCGTATTTATAGTCGCGCTGGTAGTGACGTCAGAGGCTGTCGCCGGCCAACACGTTGGCGTTTTTCAAAGTATGCTTCAGACACGGGTCACGACGAGGTGTTCCCCATAGTGTCCCCTCAGAGGACGCAGTTCGAAGTTCCCTTGAAAGGGAACAAATGTTAATGATAAATCCCCTGTTATGTTTGTACTGGCTACTGTATACAGGCCACCAGGGCACCATACAGACTTTATTAAAGAGTTTGGTGATTTTACATCAGAGTTACTTCTGGCTGCAGATAAAGTTTTAATAGTTGGTGATTTTAATATCCATGTTGATAATGAAAAAGATGCATTGGGATCAGCATTTATAGACATTCTGAACTCTATTGGGGTTAGACAACATGTTTCAGGACCTACTCATTGTCGAAATCATACTCTAGATTTAATACGGTCACATGGAATTGATGTTGATAGTGTTGAAATTATGCAGCCAAGTGATGATATCTCAGATCATTATTTAGTTTTATGCAAACTTCATATAGCCAAAATTGTAAATTCTACTTCTTGTTACAAGTATGGAAGAACCATCACTTCTACCACAAAAGACTGCTTTTTAAGTTATCTTCCTGATGTATCCAAATTCCTTAGCATATCCAAAACCTCAGAACAACTTGATGATGTAAGAGAAACTATGGACTCTCTATTTTCTAGCACTTTAAATACAGTTGCTCCTTTACGCTTAAGGAAGGTTAAGGAAAACAGTTTGACACCGTGGTATAATGAGCATACTCGCACCCTAAAGAGAGCAGCCCGAAAAATGGAGCGCAGCTGGAGGAAAACAAAACTAGAGGTATTTTGTATTGCTTGGCGGGAAAGTAACCTATCCTACAGAAAAGCACTAAAAACTGCTAGATCCGATTACTTTTCTTCTCTTTTAGAAGAAAACAAACATAACCCAAGGTATTTATTCAATGCAGTGGCTAAATTAACGAAAAATAAAGCCTCAACAAGTGTTGACATTTCCCAACACCACAGCAGTAATGACTTTATGAACTACTTTACTTCTAAAATCGATACTATTAGAGATAAAATTGTAACCAATCAGCCGTCAGCTACAGTATCGCATCAGACAGTGCACTATAGACCCCCTGAGGAACAGTTCCACTCATTCTCTACTATAGGAGAGGAAGAATTGTATAAACTTGTTACACCATCACAACCAACAACATGTATGTTAGACCCTATACCATCTAAGCTCCTAAAAGAGGTGCTTCCAGAAGTCATAGATCATCTTCTGACTATTATTAATTCCTCATTGTCATTAGGATATGTCCCCAAAACCTTCAAACTGGCTGTTATTAAGCCTCTCATCAAAAAACCACAACTTGACCCCAAAGAACTAGTTAATTATAGATCAATCTTGAATCTCCCTTTTCTGTCCAAGATACTAGAAAAGGTGGTATCCTCACAATTATATTCCTTCTTAGAGAAAAATGGTGGTGGATGGTATGTGAGGATTTCCAGTCAGGATTTAGACCGTATCATAGTACTGAGACTGCTCTCCTTAGAGTTACAAATGATCTGCTCTTATCATCTGATCGTGGGTGTATCTCTCTATTAGTTTTATTGGATCTTAGTGCTGTGTTTGACACAGTTGACCACAACATTCTTTTGCATAGACTTGAACACTTTGTTGGCATTAATGGAAGTGCATTAGCATGGTTTAAATTGTACTTATATGACCGCCATCAGTTCGTAGCAGTGAATGAAGATGTATCATATCGATCACAAGTGCAGTATGGAGTACCTCAAGGCTCAGTACTAGGGCCGCTACTCTTCACGCTTTATATGTTACCCTTGGGAGATATCATCAGGAAACATGGTGTTAGCTTTCACTGTTATGTTGATGATACTCAGCTCTATATTTCTTCGTGGCCCGGTGAAACACACCAATTTGAAAAACTAATGGAATGCATGGTCGATATAAAAAACTGGATGACGAGTAATTTCTTACTGCTAAATTCTGAAAAAACAGAGGTGTTAATTATAGGACCTAAAAACTCTGCTTGTAATAACCTAGATTACTGTCTAAGACTTGATGGTTGCTCTGTCAATTCTTCGTCATCACTTAGGAACTTTAGGTGTGCTATTTTATCGCAATCTTTCCTTAGAAAGCCACGTTTCTAGCATTTGTAAAACTGCATATTTTCATCTAAAAAATATATCTAAATTACGGCCTATGCTCTCAATGTCTAATGCAGAAATGTTATTCCATGCATTTATGACCTCAAGGTTAGATTATTGTAATGCTTTATTGGGTGGTTGTTCTGTATGCTTAGTAAACAAACTACAGCTAGTCCAAAATGCAGCAGCAAGAGTTCTTACTAGAACCAGGAAGTATGAACATATTAGCCCGGTCCTGTCAACACTGCACTGGCTCCCTATCAAATATCGTATAGATTTTAAAATATTGCTTATTACTTATAAAGCCCTGAATGGTTTAGCACCTCAGTATTTGAATGAGCTCCTTTTACATTATAATCCTCTACGTCCGCTACGTTCTCAAAACTCAGGCAATTTGATAATACCTAGAATATCAAAATCAACTGCAGGCGGCAGATCCTTTTCCTATTTGGTGCCTAAACTCTGGAATAACCTACCTAACATTGTTTGGGAGGCAGACACACTCTTGCAGTTTAAATCTAGATCAAAGACCCATCTCTTTAACCTGGCTTACACATAACATACTTATATGCTTTTAAAATCCAAATCCATTAAAGGATTTTTAGGCTGCATTAATTAGATAAACCGGAACCGGGAACACTTCATATAACACTCTATGTACTTGCTACATCATTAGAAGAATGGCATCTACGCTAATATTTGTCTGTTTCTCTCTTATTCCGAATTCACCGTAGCCACCAGATCCAGTCTGTATCCAGATCAGAGGGTCACTGCAGTCACCCGGATCCAGTACGTATCCAGACCAGATGGTGGATCAGCACCTAGAAAGGACCTCTACTGCCCCGAAAGACAGCGGAGACCAGGACAACTGGAGCCCCAGATACAGATCCCCTGTAAAGACCTTGTCTCAGAGGACCACCAGGACAAGACCACAGGAAACAGATGATTCTTCTGCACAATCTGACTTTGCCGCAGCCTGGAATTGAACTACTGGTTTCCTCTGGTCAGAGGAGAACTGGCCCCCCAACTGAGCCTGGTTTCTCCCAAGGTTTTTTTCTCCATTCTGTCACCGATGGAGTTTCGGTTCCTTGCCGCTGTCGCCTCTGGCTTGCTTAGTTGGGGTCACTTCATCTACAGCGATATCGTTGACTTGATTGCAAATAAATGCAAATAACACTATTTAACTGAACAGAGATGACAACACTGAATTCAATGATGAACTGCCTTTAACTATCATTTTGCATTATTGACACACTGTTTGCCTAATGAATGTTGTTCAGTTGCTTTGACGCAATGTATTTTGTTTAAAGCGCTATATAAATAAAGGTGACTTGACTTGACTAAAACTCATTAATGAATAAATAAATATTGGTTATTACACTGTCTGGCAAACAACAACAAAACAATTGGCACCAATTATTTTAACCCTAAAAGATGCAGTGAACAGCTTTCATTTATCAGAAGACGTACCCATATCCATATTCCAGGATGACAATGTCAAGATTCATCAAGCTCAAATTGTGAAAGACCGGCCACCGCAGGGTCCTGACCTCAACCCCACTGAAAGTCTTTGGGAAGTGCTGGAGACGACTCCACTATTCCATTGGAGCACCTTTAGCTCTGACAAAAATTTGCTTTCCTATTTCGATAATGTTATACAACATCACAACATTATGTTATCTGATCACTGCCAATATGTGAGTGTTGTGAGAGTCTCCTCGGGTGTAACAGTTATTTGTGTCTGCGTGGGGTGAGAAAGTGACAAATGCTGCATGCCAACACTGAGGGTCTGTGTGCTCTATGGGCTGCCAGCTGCTGGGCTGCTTATCATTCTTAGTCTCCAGTCACTGTTCTGGATAAGATGGGACACTGTTGCAACGGAAGCCACAGTCCCATCAGACATGACAGATTCACAGTTCCAATACAGTAGTGTTAATTTCATCAGACGAGACGAGACGAGACGAAATATGTTCGTCAACAACCTTTTTTTTCATGACTAAGACGAGACGATGACAAGACTGCACCACTGTCCAAAAACGCTGACTAAGACTAAATTAACATGCATTATTGTTGACGAAAAAAGACGAGACAAAAATGTTTTGCATAAAATAAAAACTAAGATAAAATCTCTCTTTATTTTCGTCTACAATCGTCTCTGCTTTTTCATCAACTGTTACGCCTTTAAAAATTCAGAACGAGTTTGCGGCTTCCCGCTGTTGCTCAAGTTACAGGTCTCATACTCCTGTTGCTGCCAGCCTGTGGCTGCAACACAAAACTGCTGAACACACAACACCTGAAGCGAACACGAGTGATGAGCGAGCGGCGACGACATGCTAGGTCGAAGGAAGAGGCTCGATATTTGTGTGTTATAGTTAGCAGCGGTCTGTTATCAAGAAATAAAATAGTGTGTGCGTAAAAAGAATTTGTCCACACGCCGCTCAAAAAATACAAAATAAAAAAAAATTCCTGAGCGCAAGTCCACCGTCTAGGCAGGCTTTTTGTGTTAAATTATATTTCCTGTTGCTGCGCAGGCTCTTTTATTGTATATGACAGCTTATGTCCCGATGACCAGTCTTTGCATTACGATTAAAAGCAGTATCAATAAAGTAAAAAATTGTGATCAGGTTAATCATTTGTGAATGTGTCTCCTAAATCAGAATTTGAAAACCAGACACATTTAACATTTGCATCCAACAAAAATCATTCAACAAGTGTATTTTGTCAGGTAATTATGACATTTAACCAATGTTTGAGATATGTGAAACACTTTTTTTACTGAAATGTTTATCAGTAATAATGTGTTATTTTAAAAAAACACTAAAAATTTTTGACTAAAACTAGACTAAAATTAAAAGACTTTTAGTCGACTAAGATACCTTGAGTTGTCTTTTGACAAAAACTAGACTAAAATGACGAGACTTTTAGTCGACTAAAACTTGACTGACAAAAAAAGATATGTGAATGACTAAATATGACTAAAACTAACAAGGACATTTGGCACAAGACTAAGACTAAATTAAAAATAGGTGACGAAATTAACACTACAATACAGGTTATTATTAAAGGTATGTGATAGTATACATTTTGAAATTAAACGTGATGGTTGTGTCAAGTCAAGTCACCTTTATTTATATAGCGCTTTAAACAAAATACATTGCGTCAAAGCAACTGAACAACATTCATTAGGAAAACAGTGTGTCAATAATGCAAAAATGATAGTTAAAGGCAGTTCATCATTGAATTCAGTGATGTCATCTCTGTTCAGTTAAATAGTGTCTGTGCATTTATTTGCAATCAAGTCAACGATATCGCTGTAGATGAAGTGACCCCAACTAAGCAAGCCAGAAGCGACAGCGGCAAGGAACCGAAACTCCATCGGTGACAGAATGGAGAAAAAAACCTTGGGAGAAACCAGGCTCAGTTGGGGGGCCAGTTCTCCTCTGACCAGAGGAAACCAGTAGTTCAATTCCAGGCTGCAGCAAAGTCAGATTGTGCAGAAGAATCATCTGTTTCCTGTGGTCTTGTCCAGTTGGTACTCTGTGTGTGAAAACTGAGATATGGTTTTTGAGAATATAAATATATCGTCTGAAGATAAAAGTTAAATCGTCTCACTCTTTGGCTGCTATTAATCTGAATTCAACCAAGCTGATCTGTTTTTTTTAGATACTTTTTTTAGATACTGTGTCTTTATTAGTTTTTAGTCTTTTCAACCCAAACACCTAAAGTGGAAACCTAAAAACTGTTCGAGCCTGGTCAGGTTCATTCCTCCAGAGCAACTGTGCTTTCAGAAGTTGTGAAATATAACATGCTTTCCAAAGCACGCTCCTCCCTTGTGTACGTCTGTAAAAAGAAGTACACATGGGATACTATTTTAGAGTACAGATGTTCCCTGCAAGAGAGCTGGCAGCTTAATACTTGCCCTGATTTGCTCAAAATATCCCTTCATTTACGCTGCTTATTAAACATCGATGCCATTCTGAACATAATATAATGCGTTATATCACCATTCAATGGCACTACAGTCAAAGGAAGCAGACCAGGTTCATGATAATAAACATGGAAATAATTTCCAAGGAAATAATTTTATCTAGCTCCAGACAAGGAACTTGGTGTGTGTTGGCTTTGTTCTTCATTTATAAGAATATAACCAGTTACATTCATGTATAATCTAAATTTAGACATGATAACACACACACACACCCATATATAATGTTATTAATTTATTTTAGTGTAAATGATTCGCGATCCGAAGTTCCGATCCGAATCAAATGATTCGCGCTCCGCGATCCGAAGTTCCGATCCGAATCAAATGATTCGCGCTCCGCGATCCGAAGTTCCGATCCGAATCAAATGAATCGCGTTCCGCGATCCGAAGTTCCGATCCGATTCAAATGATTCCCGCTCCGCGATCCGAATCAAATGATATGCGCTCCGCGATCCGAAGTTCCGATACGAATCAAATGATTGCTACACGCTTCGCGATCCGAAGTTCCGATCCGAATCAAATGATACGCGCTCCGCGATCCGAAGTTTCGATCCGAATCAAATGATACGCGCTCCGCGATCCGAAGTTCCGATCCGATTCAAATGATTCCCGCTCCGCGATCCGAATCAAATGATATGCGCTCCGCGATCCGAAGTTTCGATCCGAATCAAATGATTCGTCCTCCGTGATCCGAAGTTCCGATCCGAACCAAATGATTCACGCTCTGCGATACGAAGTTCCGACGAGCTGCACCAGATGCTCGAAGTTAATGACGAGCTGCACCAGATGCTCGAAGTTGTAGCTTAATTCACTATATTCTAAAACAACTGCAGTTCAGTTGGTGATAATTCAATAGGAAATCAGTTAAAAGCATTCAATGATCGCATACAGTGAATGCTCAGTTCCAGTATATCAGTATTACACAATATCAGTATATGTAACAATAAATATCTGAGAAATTGTTGTATGATTCTATTACTCTAGAGTGATAGCCGATGTTAAAAGAGTAAATGGGAGAAGAAGAAGCTCTGGGGGTAGTATGAATGAATTA
Organism: Carassius carassius; assembly: GCF_963082965.1. Classification (NCBI taxonomy): domain Eukaryota; kingdom Metazoa; phylum Chordata; class Actinopteri; order Cypriniformes; family Cyprinidae; genus Carassius; species Carassius carassius. Next base: position 2,723,522 of record NC_081783.1, on the reverse strand, counting down.
TAGGAAGATCGGAGGCTGTTTTGAATGTAAATTGTGGTAAAACACATTAATGAATAAATAAATATTGGTTATTACACTGTCTGGCAAACAACAACAAAACAATTGCCACCAATTATTTTAACCCTAAAAGATGCAGTGAACAGCTTTCATTTATCAGAAGACATACCCTTATCCATATTCCAGGACGACAATGTCAAGATTCATCAAGCTCAAAGAAAGACCGGCCACCACAGGGTCCTGACCTCAACCCCACTGAAAGTCTTTGAAGTTCCGATATGAATCAAATGATACGCTCTCCGCCATCCGAAGTTCCGATCCGAATCAAATGATTCGCGATCCGAAGTTCCGATCCGAACCAAATGATTCGCGCTCCGCGATCCGAAGTTCTGATCCGAATCAAATGGTTCGTGCTCCGCGATCCGACGTTCCGATCCGAATCAAATGAATCGCGCTCCGCGATCCGAATCAAATTAAATGCGCTCCGCGATCCGAAGTTCCGATCCGAATCGAATGATTCGCGCTCCGCGATCTGAAATTCCGATCTGTATCTAGTGAAAACACTATTTTAAAATAGGAGCTGTGAGCTGCACCAGATGCTCGAAGTTGTAGCTTAATTCACTATATTCTAAAATAGTTTGACAACTGCCGTTCATTAATTTATTTTAGTGTAGCCTATTTTAGAATTGGTAACTAATTTATCTGGTTAGTTATTGTTTTTATCATTCTTAATAATTTTAACATGTGAAAATGTTATTATAGAAATCAACATTTTCCTGGATGACATTTTTCATGATGACAATATTTGTATAAAAACAGGTGTGACATTGTCACCTGCAAACCACTATTTACTGTTTTAGCTCCAAAACAAAACATCCCACATGCTCCTCTTCAAAGAACACAATCAAGCAAACCAGCTTTTAAGTGAAACACACAGAGGACTAGAAAAGGACAAGCGTTATAAAACAAAGGCTTTTTAGAGAGAGAAACTAAAGCTTCCAGGATCTACGTGGGCCATGAATAAGTGATCAGGAAAGTCTGATGAATAATGAAAGTGGTTTGGAGATAAAGCAGATAGCTGCTGAAATCCCACTGTTCTCATATCTGAGGGTCAAAGGTTCAGAACTACTCAAGCTATTTGAGATTGTATGTTTACTTAATTTTGTGCATGAATTAACCTGACCTCACCACCCGCTTTACACTTAAAGATCCCACGCCAGACCTAAACAAGCTAAAACCAGTTCTTGAATAGATCAGTCCAAGACCTTTGACCAAGCCAACCCCTTAAACACAATAGATTATGCAGAAACACTCATGCAAAATTATAAATACAAGTACAAATACTTAAATCTAGGTCCAGACTTTATCCTGGTTTATAGGATCTTGATTTACTGTTGTTTGTGTTTGCAGCCATAAATCCACATGGCCATACATGTGCCATAATTCTGCACTATACACAGTCCATTAGTGAGTGTGTGTGTGTATTCAGCTCACAGAGCGAGAGCTCCTGCAGGTGTAATCTGCAGACCAAAGCAGAGAGCATTGCTTCCGTTGAGCTATTTCTGTTCTGTTCACGCACCCAACCCTGATAATACAGCACACACTGTCTGGCTCAAAGCATGTCGTCGGCTAAGAAAAACGTGCATGAGTGTTTGGGTGTTGGTTTTCCATCAACAACTGAGGAATAACAAACATTTTATATAAAAATAATTATACAAAAATGATACAATGGGGTTTTCTAATGACTTGATCAAATGGCATTTTTTTCCTCCACGTTTTCTGCATACACTCTTAGAAATAGAAGTTTCAAAAGGCAGATGTTTGCAGTGATTCCACAGAAGAACAATTTTCTCCTTTCATATGACAGTTCTTAAAAATAAATAAATAAATAAAATAAAACATTTATATATATATATATATATATATAGTGTGAAGAGAATTTTTATAATTTAAAGAGCCTTTTTTAAACTATAAAGAATCTTTTGTGAAATTTAAATGTTCCATGGACACTAAAGGGTTCCTCATGGAACCATTAATGCCAGAAAATAACCTTTATTTTTAAGAGTGTATTTTTAAAAATAAATTAAGAATGATCTAAAAATAAAGGTTCTTTATTGGCATTGATGGTTCCGTGAAAATCCTTTAACATCTAAAATAACTTTCTCTTTGTGCAAAAGGTTCTTTACAGTGGCAAATGTTTCTTAAGATTCTTAAACTTTTCTTTACACTAAGGAATTTTTATTTTATTTTAAAAGCTGTTCACTTTATGGTTCTTTGGGGAAATGCAACATGCATCGTCTATGGCATCAATGCAAAAAAAACTTTTATTTTTAAGAGTGTATATTTATATAGTTTATATATATTTATATAGTATTTTTATTTTTTTACAATCATGTGCAATATCATGTCCATGTTACATTTCAATTCAAAATTTGCTTAGTGTGCATGTATTTAAACCCAGTTTTCATCTCTTGCTTTCTCTGCATTACATCCTAGTCAAAGGAGGCCACAAGCACACTCTAGTCATAGCAAGACTGGAAAAACATAGGAACGTGAGCCAGTTTTGGAGCCTCAGGCTTAGGTGTGTGGCTCTGAGAACACTCTGGGAAATCATTGAGTTCCACTTGAATGAAATTAGACAACATCAGCATGTACAGAGGCAGGCTGAAACAATACAACATATCTCTCACTTTCTTTTTCACTTCCTTAAAACATTCACACAGACAGATGCATTATTGCTTTTTCACTACGCTGTCTCATCTGCCTTCGACTCAACATGCTGTCTTGGCAGGGTTTAATACTTTGGCCAGGGTTAATGTGGACTTAGATGTACAATACTGCTGTGTTAGCTTAAAGCCTGAAGACTGAGGAACCCACTCAGGTGTAAGGAATAGGAAAATGGCCTGTCTCCATTGATTAGAGCTTCTAGAGGAAATGAGTGCTCACATTCAAACAGCACATCCACAGGGACGGTGAAACACTCCAGGTCTGACGAAGCTGATTGATATCATAAGCCTCTCCAACTGCAGAAGGAATGTTAGTTTTAAAATGAAATAACCAATGAAAAACAGATACATTTTCAAGCAGATGTTAGATAACAAATTGGCAGCACAGTTAGGTGCATTACTTTAGTTTAACAGGCACAAGAAGTGAATCAGAGGTCAATTAACTCTGCGCTGACCTTCCTTCAGAGTTATTGACTGACCCATCCAAGTTCCAAATTGTTATTTCATGGCCACATCAATGCTGTTCTCTATCGTTTTCTGAGTTAATTATCTGATTTTCTCTTTATTGCCATGTTACATAGAGTCTGATGCTAGTGTTTAAGAGATCTGTCAATAAACCTTAATCAGAGAAGATGCCATATTTAATTTGACTATATATATATATATATATATATATAATAAAAATGAGGCTTTGAAGGCATTAAATCACATAAAATTTTCATAACCCGAACATTTTTGTCCACTAGAATGATGTAAATATGTATTTTCAAAGATTTCTAAGGTGAAAGCTAAATAACAAACACTACAACCACATCCTCACATCCTCACAGCGTCGTTTTATTTTGTATCAAATGGACCATTTTCACATTTCTAGGTTTCTCAGAAGCAGAAGTCGTTGCCACATTAGCAAGAGAGAGAAAAAAAACTGTGCACAGAAACACTTACACAGCCACGTTAACTCATTTTATAATGTAATTTAATGCCAAGGTACGAAAACATAAACGTACAATAAAATTATTATATATATTTGCTAGAATTGCTAGATTTACATAATCACCATCTGCAAAAAGATTGATCATGACTATGTTGCATTCTAAACTCATATATACATGATTTGTATAAATACCCTTCAAAGTTTTTACTAGAAAAGCTTTGTTGCTCTGTGAGCAACATGCCTCGTGAAGTGGATGTTCACTGTGAGAACAAAACTGTCATTGTACTCCAGCACAGTGTGTCTTGTTGCACTGCGCTTCGTGTGTGTGTGTCTATGTGTGTTATTGTTCATCCTCTTGCGCTGTGACTCTCCTCTCTGCTCCCAGGCCAAAGCAGAAGTTCTCACATGGCCAAAGCCCTTAGTCACATGGCCTGGGCATGTGCCACATAGCACTAGCAGTCAAAGCGCAGCAACACTAAAGCTTCTCCCCTTTAACACAGATAAAGGACAGTTTAAAAAAAGAACAGCAGAGAGACGGAGACCCAAGGCCAAGAGCTGGAAGATTTTAATTGAAACCGAGAACTTTTAAAAAGGAGTGCAGGCGAATCGATGTGACAAACTGAGGAAGGTCAAAGGAGGAGAGAGAGAGAGAGAGAGAGGCAGAGCTGCTGAATTGTATGGTCATCTTCCCAGCTGTCCCTGAACATACACTGACATCGGCTTAGCTGTGAGCCACACATCAGGCAAGTCAGAAACCGAGGGAGGTAGAGGGAACACTGTGTGTGTGTACGTGTGTGTTTTGACAGTGTAACAGTGCAGGGACAAGAGGGAGGGGTCCTTTCCCAGCTGTTGCAGTGTTTGCACATGGTTTATGACACTGCAGTAAGCATAGATCGATCCCTCTCCTAACACTGCTCACTGTTCACCCGTCATGGGCCTAAAATGTAGCAAAGATCTGCTGGGGTCACATGGGAACTTTAGAAATTGGGTTGAGAAAAGAGCTTCTAAATGCAGTCAGGCTTCTGATTTACCACAAAGTCTTACTTTCCTCTACAAAGCACAGCTCATTTTTGCTGTTCATAGAGTTGCATTGTAAGGAATTTAATAAACAATGTTGATTGCTGAAATCACGCCTTTCACATCTTTCACCTTGAGGGCTACTGCATAATACAACGTGCTGTTCTCTGCAGCCTACATTTCAAACAGCAGCGTCAGTCATTCTGTGGCCATGGAGAGATATTAATTGCTTTATTTCAAAAACATTCATGCCGGCAAGCATTGAGATGCACAGCATTACAGTAGCAGATGAAGGAAGTGTAAATTAGTCATTTTTGTGGCACCTTAAGTGGTCTTTGTCAAAGCTAAAATTAAGGTCACAAGCCTTTATTTTTCAATCCTTGAACAGCATGTGAAATAATGCAAGCAACTAGTGCAGATGTGTCTGACGGAACAACATTGTGAGCTACAAGTGAAGATAGCTATCTTTTAATCCTCTGAGAAGCACTTGTCCTTCTGCAAGATGACCTTGCGCGCGGTATCTTGTGACAGACCCACAGACAGACTGATGAAAGAAAAGACCACAAATGGTTATTCAGGTCCCCGCTCTGCCTGGTTTCTGGGAAACAGAAAGTGAGTGATGTCAATGATGGATGCATTTTAAACACAGCTGATTCATTTGTGGCTGTTTACGGCTGCTTTGATTTGCATCTTTAAAAACACGGCATGAAAGGCTTGCATGCAAAAGCAATTATTATATTGTCAGACTAACTGCAATGCTGTTGCTTAATTTGTGGGAAACATATGCGATTTAAAATTTTTTGTATATTAACATATATGCAGGTGGTTAAATTTGGACAAAGCATGGAAAGCTTAATTTTATCTATTCCCATTTAGGTAGACAGATCAGATATGTCAGATCTCCTTCAGATGAATCATTAGTCAGTGTACAACAAACACTAGAGGAAAATGAATTGCTTAAAACAGATTCATCCAGTGAATGTCACGCATGTTTTTAATCCAGTGCTGCAGAGAAACTGATTGATTTTGATCTGGTCCAGGCATGAATAGTCAAGTGCTAAAACTCGATTACAGGCTGAAAATAGTAGCAGCTTACTTTAATGGGATTGCAGGCTGCAGTGAGCACTAGAACTGGCCTACTGAAGGCATCCCTGAGACTCCAAACCCATCATTAAAAAGATATAGATGTGTCTGGCCATATGTAAAAGCAGCATGCATACAGAATGAATGTGAAGAAAAACCAGGCAGGAATATGTGGACAATCATCAGATATTTCTCTAGAAAACTTGATTTTTTTTCATAACCTCATGCTCAGAAGCATGCATTTTCCAGTCCAAGAAAAGGCTGTACATATAAACATCTCATATTTCATTATTTGTTTAATACACATTTAAACATTACAAAGTTTTCAATTGTAGAATACACATGTGGGTTCATTAGGCACTCGCTATATTAGTTCTAAATACTATTTATTATTATATATATTTATTGTTTAGAGGAATCTGATCTAAAAACGTAGTGTAGACAGCAAATATTTAAACATCTCAAAACCGGTCGTATAAGGTAGTATTGACATTCTGGGCAGGTACAGTCAGTCACCCTTCTCTGTGTGACAGAAAGTAACTGGTTGAGAAAGAGGTGTGGTTCCGATTCTCTTGTCCAATCAAATGCCGCGTAGACGCGAACCTGGGCGGAGATTCTGCTATACAAGGGCGGGGTTAAAGACGGAAGTCCAACCGGATTGGTCGAACTAGTGCAACGCTCACAAACCATGGTCATTTGCAGCCTGTCCTTGCAACTTGGAAACGTAAGAAAACCTGTGTCATTCTCAGTGTAGATTCTGAAAATCTTTAGCAAGAACATCCAAAACGTGTCGCGCGTAAATTGTTATCCGACGATGATGCGTGCTCGTTTTGACTCGCTGTCTAGATTATAACACCGACTGCGATGCACGCTGTCATTAAAGAACCAGAACACGAACGCTTTGGTTTGCAGAGTGAGATCTGAAATAATCCAGCGTTGCATATGAAACAAATGTATCAGAAATTTACCGAGTAGCGTTCGGCATCACAGACGTAGGATTTAAAGGACGCGTAAATGTAAATTTGAGGAGTTTTATGGTAAACACTACCCCTATCGCACATGAAACGTCATCAACATTTTCCTGTATTTAAATGGTTGAAATAGAGGAGGTCATTGCTGAAATAAGGAAGAACGCCGGTAGGTCAGTTGCATTTTCTTTAAACATTTGCGATAATAATGCTTTGAAAAAACGTGCTTGAAAAACCTCCATCATCACCCGTGATGAATTATTAGATAAGGTGGCCTGTGTCATGAAGCTTTGTCGTGATATGTTAAAATACGACCTCGTTTTGCTTCGAAAGAAACATATTGTCGATGAAATCAGCGGTGCACAGCGTTTCTCGTTGCACCATATTTTCCTTTCAATCCCATTAAGATTTAGAGCAAAGTGCATGAATCCACGGTAGAACCGTTTTACGTGTGACTGGTGTAAGTGTACAAATGAATAGAGAATGCTATAAGAATGCATTATGGTATAATGGTTGTATGATTTTGATTCATTAGCTGTTTGGTGTTTTGAATATTTTATTTCTCTCTCTTTCTCTCTCTCACACACACAAGGGTATTCAAAGAAACTGAGGGAATTACAAACAATTGGAAGATTTACTTGATTAGGCTACATAAATGGGGGATTACGGCTTTCTGGTTAAAAACAACGCCGCAAACAAATCAGTTTTTCCAGTAAGAATTCACCCACAACTGCAGCATCCGGTTCCCCACCAGACAACACCTCCAAGCCCTCCATCTTTCATCAGCAACAACACTACTACCAATGGTGGGAGTGTTGGGTCTGCTTGGCTTTTCCCAACTGTGAAGACCCACTCTAACATGCAAGATGATATTTTGGAGTCCAAGGCTCCGCAACAAGAGAGTTATGAAGGACAAGACAAGCAGACGCTCTCTCCGCCAGGTCACCAGGAAGCACCAGGAATCATATCAGAGTTGGACAACACCATGCCAGACGAGAACCAGCTGGAGAAAGGGACCATGGAGAACGCTAATGGTAAAGAGCCTCTGCGGCTCGAATCTCCAGTGTTATCAGGGTTTGACTATCAGGAGACGTCTGGTATTGGTACTCTAGCACAGTCTAGTAGCTCGTCTTCGTCGTCCCTTACTGGCTTCAGCAGCTGGTCCACTGCTATACCACCCAACCCTTCCACCTTGATCGAAGAGGTTGGCTTTTTCAATCAGGCTGCTACTACTAACAATGCTCCTCCTCCGCTGCTATTTCAAAGTTTCTCTCATCACGCCAGTTCAGGGTTCGGAGGGAACTTCTCCCACCAGATAGGGCCTCAGCACCATCCATCTCATCCACAGTTCCAACACCCTCATAATCAGCCCCGCAGGTCCACGGCAAGCCCCCATCCACCTCCCTTCTCCCACCGCAATGCTGCTTTCAACCAGTTGCCCCATTTGGGGAACAACCTAAGCAAGCCTCCTTCCCCATGGGGGAGCTATCAGAGCCCCTCGTCCACCCCATCTTCTACTTCATGGAGCCCAGGTGGAGGATACGGAGGCTGGGGAAGCTCTCAGGGACGGGAGTATCGCCGAGGGCTGAACGGAGGGGTCAATCCCCTCAACTCGATCTCTCCTTTAAAGAAGTCTTTCCCAAATAACCAAACCCCAACGCAGAAGTATCCCCGCAACAACTCTGGCTTCAACACTAAACCCTGGATCGAGGATACCATAAACCGCAACGATAGCATCTTTCCTTTTCAGGTAACTAAAACTCCTAATTATTAGCTATTTATGATTTTAATAGAGGAGTGTGTTTGTTTGTTTGTTTAGAGGTAATACGGTTGCAAAGGTGTGTGCCGGTTTATTGGGGATGAGATGAAAACAAATCTGTTGCTTTTTTTCTTTCTCCATTTGCTGCCTTTGGCCTAACCTAATCTGATAGCGCTCATGTGGTGTGTTTGTTAGATAAATGTGATAGATCAAAGCTCAGATGAGTAATGCGGTGCTGTCGCTCCACTTCTGCAAGCTGTGAATGCCACTGATATAAAAAGACATGGATGAGTGAGTCAAAATCAGGGGATGGCACGGCAACAGGAGGAGAACTGGAAAGTCTGATACTCTGATATAACCACTGATTATCATTTATTCCACATATTAGTATTCATTGAAACTAGGGACTTTTTCAAATTTAGTCTCACAGGCTATTCTTATTGCTTCTGTATATATCATGGATTCAATAACCGTGGGAGACTAACAGATGATTTGATAAAACACAATCAGTTGTCATATCTGGCAATATTTGTAGTATTGTAACTAATTATTTTGGTTTGATTCTGATTTGCCTATTACCAGCGAGTCTGAACTGTATTTTTATGTGCTTTGGTGCACAGTGAGATTATGTTCGTGTTTGAGCTGCAGTGGTAACCCACTGAAAACACTCACTGTTTCACATGCTCAGTGTGTCCTCCCTGTTCGGTTTGTAGCCTAATACCAAGAACAAACCTTGTATTGTTTGCAAGGCTTTTTCCTCTTGGTAAGCAGAGGCCTGTTGTGCTGCAACACCCAAGGGTAATGGATGAAGGCTACGAAGGCACTCAGGTGACTACAGGCTCCATATAAATTTTTGGATTGCGAAGCAAGGGGTCCCTTTGCAAGAAAACAGACATAGATAATGACATTTCTTAAGGTCTGTAGCCTTAATGTCTTCATTTATTGGTGTACATATCAAATGCCCAACTGTGTGAGCAAATTTGGAAGGGTAGGGTGGCCGATATCATCTGCTTTTTTACTGTTGCTGATATTCAAATTCAAAACAAAATTTTGTGCATGCGAACAGTTTCCAAAACTGTTGCTATCACCTATGCATGGATTGCTTGATGAAACACATTTAAGACCGAATGACCGGATCTAATCACATATCCCTTGTTGTTTTTGCAGGAGCGCAGTCGGTCCTTTGATGGTTTTAGCATGCACTCTCTAGAGAACTCTCTGATCGACATTATGAGAGCCGAGCAGGATTCCTTAAAAGGTACATTATTCACTGCCACCATTACAAATCCTACCTCACATCAGTATTAAATAATATATTAACTTTTTTTTTACTAATAAAAATAATCAAATCTGAGTATTAAACCTAATTTAAAAAGAGTTTATAGCTCCATGTTTTGCAAGCAAATGTTTAATATAGCATATTTAATTGTGTGGCTATGAATTTAAATGTATTATATTAAGAGAAAATATAAGGCTTTTTTAAACAAAATAACCTGAAATGCCAAAATAATAATATTGGTAGATTTTGCTTTGAAGCTTCTTATGTTTGTTGCACTACAAATAATCCATGCAATGTCTTTGTCATTGTTTTATGCCGCTTTGATATCTCAGTTTAAAATCTTTAATAAAAAATTATCATTAATTACTCACCTTCATGTCGTAATCTCAACATCATACAGAAGTTTCAGTGTATCATTTGCAGTATTTGTTGCCTCAGTGCCTATGTTGCATCAGATCTGCAATATGCAATTTTTATATTGTATTTGTTGAATTATAATGCGTCATCTGTCTTGCTCAGGAGGCAGAATTCTTTGTCAGTATTAGAAATTTTTTGAACAAAGCAACAAGCCGAAATTTCGACTCTCCGTCGCATTGGGAGCCAAAACGTTTGTAAGGGGTGGGGCCAATTTTACTAAAGTGGCACAAGTGTCTATTAGGACATTCACGTATCTCAAAACACATGGCCACCATTGGCCAAACAAGTTTAAGCACCTATTAGACAAGGTTAACGGAGGACAATCGAAATGAAACTCCTTGGGCATGTTCGTCTAATGGCATAAAGGTCGGTAAAAACTTTGGAAAAAATCAGTCACTGGGGGGTGAAACTGTGTTTTTCAAGTGCATAAATTGATGGCATAGTGCACAGTTTTTCAAACATGCATTTAATCTTCATATAATTTGATAGATCTCCTCATCCTGAGCAACTTTGCCTCAAAAACCACTACAGTTAATCAAATTGTTCATTAATTATTCTCAGCTATGTTAAAAACTTACTACTTTGAACAAGTCCTAGGTTTTAAACTCAATCTGGATTAAACCACTGCAGCACAATTCTCTGGACTCTCTAGATCAATAATTATAAAAAAAATTAGCTCTAATGGGGTCATTTTGAAAAGGGAAGTGGCCAAATATACCCAAAAGCCTATTAAACCTAAACGAAAACTCAAAACTTTATAAAACTAGGTGATAGAATGTGTTGGATGAGTCTTAACAAGCATGCTAGGTTTCATAAAGATCAGACCATAGGTGGCGTTATAACAGTTAAAAAGTTCAAATTCAATTGTAAATGACCTTAAATAGTAAAATGAAGGCCATACTGTATATTCACACATACACTAGATCTTCCTCAATAACCATTGCTGTCAATCAAATAATTGATTAAATATTCTCTATTATTTTAAAATTCTACTTTTGTGAACTAACTAGTCCTAGGTTTTTCGCTCCATCTCGATCAAACCACTGCAGCACAATTCTCTGGACTCTCCATGTAAATAATTATCAAAAAAATGGTTAGCTATAGCAGGGTGATTTTGAAAGGGATGTGGCCAAATATACCTAAAAGCCTATAAAACCTAAATGAAAACTCAAAACTTTATGAAACTTAACAATCATATTTTCACATAATGTTAGATCTCATTCTGAACAACTTTGCCTCAGTGTTGTCAAACCGGTTTTTAAGTATTTGAGGTTATTAAAAAAAAAAGCTATTCTGAATTAGTCCTAGGTTTCTAACTCAATCAGTGCAGTAGTATTCTCTATACTCTCTAGGTCCATAATTATCAAAAAAAATTTTAATAATAAATTCATGGTCATCAACATGGTCATTTTATAATGCTATTTACATAGTGTATATAATTTATAGTGACTATAAATCCTAAAAAAAGGTCTACAACTTCTCAATACTGTGTAAAATGATGCATTATTTCATTCTAAACAAGCATACAAAATTTGAGGAATTGGACAAAAAAAAACCTATAATAGTCATAAAGGTTAAAAACACAGTGGCTATGTTTACATGCAACCAAAAAATCCGTTTGTAATTGGATTGACAGCTCAAAGATATCAATCAAATGTATGACACGTGGAACAAGCGGTTCCTCTTTTTAACTAGTGTTGTATAAATGTGTGTCCTGTCACTGGGCAACTGTGAAGTGAAGCAGGATAACCTCCCACCAGTCCTTGTTTGGGATTCTCATCTACAGGCAACCTGTTTTGGGCGCGGGGAGGGGCATTTTTACTGCATGATAAATGAGCAGCACGGCACAGCGGTTTATGTGTGTATTTATCCATAAATAGATAAATATTAATTCTACAGTTAAAAAAAAAAAAATTAATTAAAAGATAAAGATTTAAAAGTAAAAGATTGGTTATTATGTGCAAACATTGAGAAACTATTTGTGCAGTGTGCGCATGTAAAAAAAAAACTCAATTCTGATTTAAAGCATGTGACACAAACAGAATTCCCGTTCACTTATTTAAAGTTTATGAAAACAGGGGTGCACATCATTTTTTCAGCCTGGTTCTCATAAGAGAACCTGGAGATTTGGTTTGGTCCTCACACTGCATATAGAGTGACCCATTAAATATAACTATAAAAAAAATAATTAATACTAGTTATAGTAGTATTGCACTTTTAAAAAAATAATTTCAAATAAAATAATAAATAAAATAATAGTTAATAAACTAAAAAATAATGTGTGATAATATTAAAAATAAAAGGCAGTCCTAGTATTAAATAAAAATAAATTTATTTTATAGTAAACTTAAAAATAACATGCAAATATTTACTACTACTTTCTTTGTTTGCCTCTTTAAGAAGGATCACTTTATGTATTCCCCCAATTTTAAGTCGCTTTGGATGAAAGCGTCTGAAAATAAATAAATAAAAGCATTTTCATCATATTCAAACTTAAAATCAGCAGGCTTTTTTTTTTGGCGGGTTGCCGCCAGTGTTGCCAGATTGGATGGACGATTTCCAGCCCAAAAGCTCACAAAAACCCGCCCACTCCAACAAAAAACCGCCCAAAACTTTAACTAACAAAATAATGTGATACAACATGTCAGTCAAAGGTGTTAAGAGCCATTTTAACTCCTTAAAACTAAATAATAAATAATAACGTTAGATAAATTTCCCATGGATCAAATGGTGGCAAATACATTAAAGACAATTACCGAATATGATTAAAATAGGTTATGCAAGCAGTCACCGTCAAAACATTTGATTGATTTACAATTGATTTACCGATACCCTCGAAAAAACATCTGCATCATTTTCAATGTCAACAGTCAGAATTTAAATGCATAAGTGTCCAATATAAGTGATAGGAAAAAGCAACGTAATTAGGTATTTCACACTTGTGAAAACAGTCAAAACTGTGTTGTCATTCATTGATAAATACTGTATGAAAATTAACAACAACAACAATAATAATCGCCATCTGAATCCATGAGTTTATCACTGAGGTGGTATGTAAATTTATTTTCACAGCGGTCCACATGAGAAACAATACCGCCCTAATAGGGGCTTTAGTCTTTTGTGAAGTTCATATTGTAGAACATTACATTTGCACAGTCAAAACTAAGAAGATATACCAATCTGTACTGTTTAAAAGATCGTTTAGATATAGATTAGATATAAATAGATTATTTTATAAATTAAATAATTTAACTGTGCTCTATTTTAGGAGTTGCAGTAATATTAGAGTCTTGGTGTCATCTTTCCCTTAACAGGTGTAATTCACGTTTTGAGTGTTAAAACACTCTTCCACTCTTTACCATGTAATATATATTTAGGCATTATGATCACTCATACAGTTCATACATTTAAAATTAGATCCGTTATTGCTCATGAATCATCACGTGTGTCTGTAGATCACTAGTGATTGGCTAAAATTATGGCCGCGACGTCCACATCAGCATCAGCACCTCTGCACTGCAGTTTATAACAACGTGATGACTGTTCGGATGCAGTATATGCACACTTGAGCTTGTTTGTTAGCCAATTAGCCTATACAATTTATATTTTAGAAAACCGCCAAACTGACCCCAAACCAGCCCAAATTTTGTCCACCCGCCCAAGACAATTTTTACCCGCACAATCAAATTCAAAATCGCCCAATTGGGCGGGAAGCCGCCCAATCTGGCAACACTGGTTGCCGCAAGTAAGTATACGCGCTTCCGGATTTAGCGCTGCAGATTAAAGAACGTCAGTGGATGAATGTCACAGTTTTGCATTGTGCTTTGAAAACGGCATGCTTTCAGGTTGAAAATAAAACTTATATAGTACAGTTTGTGATCTAAAATGGTAATTGTGTATTAACAGCTGTCAACCATGTAGGTACGCAAATGCACTGTCAAAACATTTATATAACGCATTTTTTTTTGTCGTGCATTCGTACCTGCGGACCACTTATGTGCACCCCTGTTTATAAATACCTTTGGATGAGAAATTGCATGAAATTGCAATTATAACCACTAGGTGGCAACCGAAGACCACTAATGGGCTCATTCAACTCACAAAAACATGATTTGTTCTTAGGTTAGCTTATGGATTCATGCTTAGACATCATAAAATCAAATGTTCTGACATTTTAAAATCACACGTAGGCGAAGTTTACCATTTTGTGCATACAGACCGAGCGCCAACCTCCCGCTCTCTCTCGTGAGGCCAATAAGGAAGTGACTAAAACTGCAATTCATCGACTGGCCGCTTGAGGCTGGCTGCAAAAGGGAGTCAGTTCCATAGACTCCCCATGTTAAAATGCCCAACTTTTCAGCAGGAAAAAAACATGTTTACAACCTGGTTCAAAAAATGATTTTGGTCTAAATAGCTAATTTTGCCCTTCATGACAACTGTGAGGGGGGTGATTTTTTTTTTTTTTATATAACTCATCCGTTTAAATTATATTAAGACTTAAAGTTCTGCATAATTAAGGGCGTAGCCACTTGAGTGACAGGCGGATTGCCGCTGCTGACACTGCCGTCGTGCTAGGTGGGTGTGGCTTCGGCAACTAGCTCCCGCCTTTTTGCCCATTTTTGATTGTCCGGCAGAGTTGCGCTGTGACGCGCTGCCAAGCTGGCGACGGCCCGCTCTACACACTTTAGGCTTCAAAAACACACTTCAGGAGACTACGGGTGACGTCACGGACACTACGTCCATGTTTTTATACAGTCTATGATACAGACTTAAGTTTTTACAATTATGCCAGATTATGATTACAGTTAAACTTAATGACATATAAACTCTTAAAAAGAAGACTTGCAATAAGTATTGTCACCTATCCTTTATTTCAAATATTTATATCTCCAAAAAAAATAATAATAGTGTGCGTGCATGTCTGTGTATGTGTGTAAGCATGCTTTTTGAGAATTAATATAATAGTTTAACCATTTAATTTCTGTGTGTGTGTGTGTGTGTGTGTGTGTGTGTGTTTGAGAGAGAGAGAGAGAGAGAGAGATAGTCTATTCTCTATTTTGGATGTTTTACTGTCAGTCATACATCCAGGTTGGCCGAGGCCCGAGACCCTAAAAGCATACCACCTTAAAGGCCTTTAAGTGCTTGAACCCCGGTAATCGCTGCTTGCAGCTATATTTAGCTAATTTGCATAGCACATTTAAAAACAACTAGAGTTGGCTTTCCATTAAAACGACATTCCATCAGCCTAAATAACAAAAATCCAATATTATAAAACACCCAATAAATATACAATTCAAATACAATCTACTGTAGTTCTTCCATCATGTTAACCTCATTAAATTGGTTATCTTGTTCTCTTTCTAAGGGTGGTTGACTGCCAACAAGCCTATATCAGAACATTTTAATTGAATCATAAAGTGATTATTCAGTGTGTTTGCCTTATTTTTATCCAGAGAGCATATTGAAGACCATGTGACCCAAAAAAAGCAACTTGGTGTCAGAGCAGATGCAAGTTCAGCTGAAGTGATACATATCACAAAAATCATGGTTTTATTCAGGCTATTCAAAACAACTTAATAGAACTATACCAACTTTCCCCCAAATTCAAAAATATGCCGAAAATATGTAACTGATGTTCTTTCCATTCATCATAACAGATGTGACAAATGCATACTGTGCTCCGTACTAATGTTTTCCTGCATTTGAGTAACACGTATACAGCCCTGCTTTATAAGTTTGGATTTGGAATCTGTTACAGCTCAGTGATTTAGATGGCACAGGATGAGTGTTTCAGAAAGCACAGCCATGGAATAAGTTGAAAGAAGGAGCATGGAAGTGCTTTCCCAATATATCACCTAAGCTCCCTTCAGGATTTGAAGGCTAATCTAGGACAAACACTGGAGAGTTGGACATGTAGTTTCTGCACGGACCTGGTTTGGTTATTTTCACATACTATAATTGCATAATGTACACTACTAAATTTTTTTTTAATTATTATTGCTTAATATAGGATTTAATAAATTATATGTTTGAAAAGCACAAACGTTGTAAACCAGATGATTTCATGGTTTGCTTGTTCTGTTTGAAGTGGGTCACGTTATGCTCTCCAATAGTTGTAGACTTGTATCTGTGTAATTGTGCATTTAATACAAACATCATCCATTTTGCCAGTAGTGTTTTAAACTGTTTAATCGTTTTTCTAACTCCTTGCTTAAGTTTATTCTGTCTTATTTCACATGCAGCGAGGAATTACGGGAGGCGACGAGGTAAAGATCTCAGAAGTGTCTTTCGGTTCATGTCATTTCAAGTTACAACATGCTTTTGTGTTCAGTCGTGTTGGTTGCTTGGCTAGGGATTTTGTACACTGTGTTTAGACACTTGGTGCACTCATTGTATTCAAATGAAGAAGGATGTTAATTAATACTCTACAAAATCTATAGCTACATTTCATTGCATATAAATGATTGTTTGGTGACTTCAGCATTAGTGGCACTAAATGGCCTTTGTGGCTATTGTGTGACAGGTCACTCATCATTATTTCCCTTGGATGATGAGCAGACTTACGCAGAGGATGACCGGTCTGATCAGAGTCTGAGTGGACTGGGCTCACCACACAGTTTCCCTCACCAAAATGGTGAACGCATTGAGCGCTATTCTCGCAAGGTCTTTGTTGGTGGTCTACCTCCGGACATAGATGAAGGTACTAAAGCATAAACGGGTGTTTCTTTCCAGGTTTTCTTTTATTTTTAAATGTGCACCAACCATAATACATTCATATAAAATTTCAGACGAGATCACCGCCAGTTTCCGACGCTTTGGACATTTGTTTGTGGACTGGCCTCACAAAGCAGAAAGCAAATCATATTTTCCACCGAAAGGTGAGTTTGAAAGTCATTTGCATGTATGTTTATTAAAAAATGAGTCATGCAGATATCAGCTTCTCTCATTTCAGCGGATGAATTTTGCATTCCTGCGTAGGTGCGTATACGGCACGCCCATAGTTTAAAGCTGAGCTCCAGATGAATATCCTCAATGTGGCCTGAGCTAAGGCTACAGGTCAGGGTTATTGAAAGTGACTGCTGGTTGCTTCTTACATGCATACCTTCAATGCACCCGTTGTCCTGCAGGTTATGCGTTCCTTCTGTTTCAAGACGAGAGCTCGGTTCAGGCACTGATAGACACCTGTATGGAAGAGGATGGGAAGCTGTATCTCTGTGTCTCTAGCCCTACAATCAAAGATAAGCCAGTAAGCTATTCAAAGGCTGTATGTCTGCTGTTTCTGTGACTTTGGAGAGTCGTTGTGAGAAAGCAGTAGAGCATTTTAAAGTTAAATATAAACCTGAAAGTGGAAACACAGTTTCTGTTAATTTCCACCTGTGCTTGCTGAATGGGACACGACAAGTGATTCTCTTCTGTTCACTGTGTGTCTTCAGGTCCAGATACGACCCTGGAATTTGAACGACAGTGACTTTGTGATGGATGGATCTCAGCCCCTTGACCCCAGAAAAACAATCTTTGTTGGGGGAGTTCCACGACCTCTACGAGCTGGTTTGTTTGGCTTTCAGATATAACCATGAGCAAAATTATTATTTTTTTGGACATTATTAACAGTGTGTAGTAACAATCATCCAGTACATTTCCTCTGAAATAAATGCTCATTGTAGTATGATTGTTGCATGATGCAATTAAAATGGCTTTCAGAAACATTAGAGTTATTCTTATATATATTTTGTTTATTGACGTGTTACCCCATGACAGTGGAGCTTGCAATGATTATGGACAGACTGTACGGCGGGGTGTGCTATGCTGGCATTGACACTGACCCTGAGCTGAAGTATCCTAAAGGGGCTGGGCGTGTGGCCTTCTCCAATCAGCAGAGCTACATTGCTGCTATCAGCGCTCGCTTTGTGCAACTGCAGCACGGAGAGATCGATAAACGGGTGAGAGTGGTGGTTGGATCTTTGAGCTGTTCAGTATATGCAAACGGATATAGTCAAGTCTATTTTTTTTCTGTGCTTTGCCAGACAAAGTTCTTTAGATTTCCATATATGCAATATTAGGAGCAGTAATTTTTATATGTCCCTCTGACTGAATTAATAATTTTATTGCTTGATTTGTTCTAGTAAAGTGTCAATTTTTTTTCCGCAGTTTAATAATTGAATTTTTTTTTTTTTAAATTATTATTATTATTATTATAAAAAAAGATTTAATAGCCATTTCCTTTTTGAAGGAGTCTGGGGTGTAAACTTAGTCTATTAGAACTATTATTATTTATTATTGTATTTTTTTTATAAATAAACACCGTTTGTGTTTCACGTGGTGTGTGGCATTTGTAGTCTTTTTTTTTTTTTTTTTTTTAAGGATTAGTTCACCCCAAATGAAAATTATTAATTACTCGCCTTCATGTCATTCCAAAACTGGAAGACATTTGTTCATCTTCATCTTTATTTATTGTATTTGTATTACTGTCCCGTGTATTGATTTATTTTTTTTTAAACGTGCATCGCTCATGTTCAAAAAAATGCTAACCTATGACTTTGTATTGCCTTTATAAATTGAAGACTCTAAGTCCTGTTGGAAACCTTGTTTCATGTTAATGTGTTGCTTCCAGTGAAACCAGATATTGAATGAATACTCAATATAATGTTTTTATAGTGATCAATGTCAGACTAAATTGTTTGTTTCTGGCCTTTGTTCTTCATAGTCAGCCTGCCTTAACGTACTGAACTAAAAGTGTCTACCTTTCCCAGGTGGAAGTGAAGCCATATGTACTGGATGACCAGCTGTGTGATGAGTGTCAGGGCACACGTTGTGGGGGAAAGTTCGCTCCGTTCTTCTGTGCTAACGTCACTTGTCTTCAGTACTACTGTGAATACTGCTGGGCAGCCATTCACTCGCGTGCCGGACGGGAGTTTCACAAGCCTCTAGTGAAGGAGGGAGGAGACCGGCCTCGCCACATCTCCTTCCGCTGGAACTGATCCGGGAGATCAAGGCTGTGCTATTCATTTACATGCACTTTTCATTTTGCAAAGTCCTTTTTATTTACAGTTCTTTTTTTAAGTCTGAAATTGTATTTATTCTTAAGTTTTTAATTTTAATTTTTTTTTTTTTTTTGCAGAAGAGAATGTTAAAAGAAAATGGTGTAATCCTGATTTTTGTTGAAAAGCTACATGGGTGCGCATGAAGACTTGAATGCATTGGATATAAAAAAAATATAGATGTTTAGCCTGACTTGACTCTTAATTACTGTTCTATCTTTATTATCTCGGAGCCTCATCTTTTTGTTTGTAATGGGTCACATTTTCACTTTAAACTGTTGGAGGCTACATACAAAAGAGGATGTAAACGTAAGGGTTGGAGCCTTGCTCATATGACTTCATAATATCAAGTTTACTATTTCACAGGCTAATCTTAAATGATTGCATGGCAAATATGGATTCACAGTTGCTCCTTCAACATAATGCACTGTAACCACTAACAAGAGACCACAAGCTATTGTATGAATGACTTAAAATGACATTTTAAAGGGTTCATTCTGGAATGGATTATATATGGACTGGTTTCTAACATCTTTCTGATTAAGTGGAAAAAAGATCTATAATATTAAAATCCTTTAGAGGTTCTCATCCTAACCATGCTCAGACACTGTAAGCTTACTATTAAACTGCTTCCAAGTTACTTCTAACTTAATCAAGCGTAAGATCTGAGACGAGGCTAACGGACAACTACTGAGAAGTTGAACAACAGTGATGCAGGATGTGATGCACAGTTTTTAGGTCAGGCAAACCAAAGTTGAGCCTTGGAGATGTCCTACTGTCTGTGATACAATGAAGATTATATAAATATGATGGAAAGCTTAAATTTAATTGGTTTGATGGGTTAGAAAATGATGAAATCTATTAACTTGAGTATTTATGATTCTTGTAATGGTTATGGCAGTAATTTTGGCTCATTTGTCAGGGATTTTGTGGTAAAAGCTAACTCAGTGTTGTAGTATTTGCTAATGAGAAATGACCATGTGTTGCATTGATAGTGTTTTTCTGCATGGGTTTTTGCGATGGTGTTCTAACAGAGCATTGCGGTAGCGGAGCACATTTCAAAGAATTTGAAAAACAAATATTATTTTTTACATGGTCTGCTGATTTTTGTACTGTGTTTTATAGCTAATTATTTTGTCATGGACGTAAAACCATTATGCACTACTTTTCTAAATATTGTTTTTCAAGTCACTTTTTTTCCACCAATGGAAAGTCCTTTTGTGATAACCTTTCTGTTTTTTTTTCACTTGTTGGATATATATTTTGTACCTTTTGTTACTGAGAGATCTGGTTATAACGCAAGCATACCTTTTAATGAAAAGAAAAAGAAATGTTAATATAATTTTGTTTAGGTTTTTATGTATTCACGTGCTGAAATCCCTAGATTGTCACACATATTTAAGTGACTGTATTGAAACTAATATTTGCAAAATGAGTGCAAAAACAGTGTTCTATTGTCTTGATGGACAAAGTAAATATTGAATCTAGCATGACACAAATTCGTTAAAATGTGTGGTACTTGTAGAAATATATACCTACCCACTATCAGTTACAAGATAGGGATACCTCCCTCATTATTGGCTGTAGAAAATAATTAACACTGTAAATTAATGTTAGGATGCATCTTGCATCACAATGATGAATGTTCCATATTAAAATATCAATGTTTACTGTTATGTATAATTCTGAGAGGTAACAAGGTTCATGTATTCATTAGGTATGCATGAGCTAAATTAATAAGTTAGGGTTTAGTTATTTTCTATTATTTTATTTCAACTCTTTTCCCACACTTTCAGTTGTACCTTTTCCATGCACTAAGTGTTCAAACCACACTTTACTGTGTTTACTAGTTGACAAAAAGAAGCATACGAGAGGGCGATTAATTGCATATTGATTCAGGGTTTACTTGAATACGCTTTCAAAATATTGACAGTGAGATCTGTGCAATACTTTTTCCCAGAGACCTTTACAGTTGACGTCTAATATAACCATTACTTGCAACGTGTCTCACCTTACAAACTCTCCTTCAGCCATTATAACATTTATCATTCTCTGATTTATACACACACATATATATATATATATATATATATATATATATATATATATATATATATATATATACATACCACTGAAATCATAGGTGTTTTCACTTTTATGTATTCACATATTTTTCTACTTGAGTTCATGCTACTGTGATTACAAACTATGTAAATATTAAGTGAATAATGTTTTAACAATTTACTGATATATTTTTAATTGGAATGTAATGACTGTCATTTCGATTATAGTTTTTGACCAGTACACTTATTAGATTTTCTAGTTTTAATAATCACTATATTGTGCTTCATGTCTAGAGAAGGATAAGAAAAAAAATCATAAATACAAGAAAATTCTCTATGTAACTGCTTATTTAAATTTACATAGTTTATAACTGTGTATGGGAAGGTGTATTTATCAATAGATTTTTATAAGAGGAATATTTTTTTTGCTATGTCATTTCTAAGTTTTCATTTTTATATTTTAAATCCATATGGAGTTGTGTAAAGAAAAATATCATTTTATAGTTGGGTTAGTCATACATGTGCTTTGGTAGTTGAGTCTTGATTATTTGCAGTTAAATATTTATAACAGAATGCTTAAAGTATTTGTAATGTGAAATGTTGAATGAATAAACTCGATTGCAGGAAATGCCGTGGGTTTCGTCTTTAACCGTGAATAGGAATCGAAGTTATCAATGAAATTTTGAAAAGGAAATTTAAAATCTTCATGTGTTTCATTTCAGTCTACCTTTATAAAAATCAAAGTGCAAGGCATCATCTTTTGATAGAGCACAATATAATGCAGGAAGCTTCTGGCATGCTGTCTGAGAATGGGGTCAAATCTCTATTTTTAGCTTTCCAAAAGAGTGTTATGATATTTTTTGATTATTCTGGAATTACCAAGATTAATTACTGTTGATTGATTGATTACTGTAAGGTTGAGCAGGCCTCAGAATACATGCACAGAAGTGCATCTTAACTCATACATGCAAATGCATTTCTTGAAGAACGTCATGCTTCAATGTTTATTATCTGTGAATCATTTACATGCATTGTATCATTTGTCCAGGTCTGAACAGTGCACACAACAACACCATCTGGCGGTAATGGTGTTTACATCTTAAGAAAATATATGTGTATTATAATAAAAATGAAGCGGTATTTCATGCATTCATTTATATCTCAGATCAAATCTGACATTTGAGGGAATTTCAGTGTGCAAATGATTATGAAAATATATGTTTGTGTATTTTTTTTGTTTTTGTTAGAATTGCATTAGTTTTCAGAGCCACAGTGTAAGTAATGAAACTTACAATGGAACTGCTGGGACAGTTCATCTGCAGCATGCTGAAGTATCTCATGGGCAACAGTGATGAGTTTAAAAGAAAATCTGAAATGAAAAGAGCATTTTGTTATAATTTATTTATCAGCATGTTATCCTGTTCAAACATGTGCCTTAGGCGCCATTTCTAAAAGCTAGAAAATAAAGATTTTGAATGAATGATTACTTTAATCATGTTCTTCATAAATCTTTTGGTTTTGAAAAAATAAAAAAAAATAAAATAAGAAAAAATATTCTGTTTTGTGTTCCAGAAATGACATAGAGACTGGTTTGAAACACGAAATATTAGAATTAAAAATAACAATAATAATTGCCTATTCATTTATTTGTTTGTTTATTCATTAACTATTCCTTTAAGAGCCTCGCTCCTCCTTTTGTGAGTGCCTTATGACGTAGCAGTTGATGAGCTCATCCTCTTCCGGTGACAATAGTTACATTTACAAAGTTACATTTT
Source organism: Carassius carassius (assembly GCF_963082965.1). NCBI lineage: Eukaryota > Metazoa > Chordata > Actinopteri > Cypriniformes > Cyprinidae > Carassius > Carassius carassius. Next base: position 2,700,466 of record NC_081783.1, on the reverse strand, counting down.
AGTTAAGTTTTACAGTACTGAAACAAAACTTTGTTTTAATAACCTAAGCAAGCTCTTAAATTTTGTTGACGCTGTTAATTATGGCAGCTTTCCGTAAATTACTCTACGTACCGCGCTTCGACACTCAGTCGCCTCAAACCGACAAGGAATCGCTATATAACGGCGAAAACAACAAACAGCACAAACTGAACGAGTTTACTCAAGAGGCGACTCCCTTACTCTTCCTCGACGTTACAAGTCCCGAAATAACACCATGTTTTTCGAAGACGGTGAAAACAAACCAGCTTTTGAGGTTGTACGCCAATTTGAGATCAACTGTTAATCTGAGGGGATCGAAAGGCGGGAAATTACGGCGCGCCAAACGCGTCACTTACGACGAAGGTGTAGGCGAACAGTCACAAGGTAAGTGATTCAAAACGCACGTGTGTGTGTGTGTGTGTGTGTGTGTGTGTGTGTGTGTGTGTATATATATATATATATATATATATACAGTACAGACCAAAAGTTTGGACACACCTTCTCATTCAAAGAGTTTTCTTTATTTTCATGACTATGAAAATTGTAGATTCACACTCAAGGCATCAAAACTATGAATTAACCCATGTGGAATTATATATGAAATTATATACATAACAAAAAAGTGTGAAAAAACTGAAAATATGTCATATTCTAGGTTCTTCAAAGTAGCCACCTTTTGCTTTGATTACTGCTTTGCACACTCTTGGCATTCTCTTGATGAGCTTCAAGAGGTAGTCACCTGAAATGGTCTTCCAACAGTCTTGAAGGAGTTCCCCGAGAGATGCTTAGCACTTGTTGGCCCTTTTGCCTTCTGTCTGCGGTCCAGCTCACCCCTAAACCATCTGGATTGGGTTCAGGTCCGGTGACTGTGGAGGCCAGGTCATCTGGCGCAGAACCCCATCACTCTCCTTCCTGGTCAAATAGCCCTTGATGCCTTCAGTGTGACTCTACAATTTTCATAGTCATGTAAATAAAGAAAACTCTTTGAATGAGAAGGTGTGTCCAAACTTTTGGTCTGTACACTATATATATATATATATATATATATATATATATATATATATATATATATATATATGTATGTACAGTAGTATAATGCATATTTTCTCTGCTTTGTCCTTTTTTTTTTTTTTTTTTTTAAAGGGGACTCATCTGATACTTTTGGATTCCCACCAAGAGATGTTAAGGCAGATGAAATGGTGAGTTCGGTACAGTTTTAGCATTTTATGGCATTTAATTTTCATTATCATGACCTATCTTATTCTTTATGGCTGTGTCAGTCCCGATCCCGAACGAAACAGGATGTATTGAGGACAATCAAGAGAATGGTGGAGGAGAACAGGGTCATCAGAGAGCGGTTACTCGCCTTGAGGCAGCAGAGCCGAAGACAATGAGGTTTGCACAGTTAAAAGGGTAAATAGTTCACCCCAAAATAGACAATTCTGTCATTACTTGTTCACCCCTTAATGAGACGCAGTAAGATGTCCAATCCTGCTTCTGGAGGGCCAGCATCCTGCAGAGTTTAGCATCACCCTGCTCCAACACATTTAAGTTTCTAGTGAGCCCTTGATTACTTTTGGTTCATTTAATTAAAGTTGGAGGTAGAATCTGCAGGATGACACCTCTGTTTTACACCAATATTATTCATTTTTTTCATGGAACACAAAAAGAGAATTTTTAAAGAATCCGAGAAAAAAAAAAACCTTTAAAATAGACTTAAAGTAGTCTATATGACTGTGCACATACTGTGACTAGTCTACAAGTCTTTTTTTATCCGCATTATTATGGTATTACGAACAGACTGAAATTATGTATGAGAAAGAGCTGTGTGAAGAACATTATAGGGAGAATAAATAAGGACATAGTTTTTACTGCTATGGGAAAACGTGTCTTAATAATACAAAATGTTGTAGGCTAATTCTTTTTCATTTCAGTTTCAGGTAGTACCACATTCAGCAAATTTTCAAGAGGAATGTTCAGATGTCACAATTCTGTTTATTATATACCTCCATTTATGTTACTATTAGAATCTAAAATCTAAATTCTTAGGGCTTTAAAATATTACGCATTTACGGACATGAGCATGACTTACAGATGACCACTAGATGGTGACATTACCAAAATTCAGAACCAATATATGAATAATAGGGCTCTTACTTCCACACTCTCCATTTAAATTATACTGTATGTACTAGTTGCTGTTTTTGTTATTAATTTTTTTAATTTATAAGGAGAATGACCTTCTAAATGTGTTCAGTTTATAGGACTTCTTCCATCTTTAAAACTGTTTCTCTTCCCATAGTTTTGTTCCATTGTCAGCTGTAGTTGTACTATTTAAGCTTTCTAGTGACAGATTGTATTTTTTTATTGCATGTCAGGTTGTTAGTAATGAAAAAAGAAACACTGAATAGACATTGCTGATTATATTTATTTATTTATTTAACTGATTTAAAAAAACAACAACAAAAGGTATTAGAGAAAGGTTTGTTATTGTAAGTCAAGTGACAGACATGTTTATTAAATCTTTCATCACTGATTACATGTATCTTATCTCTATTCTAATCTATTCTATTTTAAGTGCTACTAGATGTTTCAAAAAGCAGACTTAGAATTCACTGAAGACAGCTGACGGGAAATTTTTTGCCCACAACAAAACTGCATTACATTACCAGTGTCAAAGGAGCTCAACATCTTGCTTATGCAGGTTGTGGTTTCGTGGCAGAAATCATCAAATACAAAAGCTGTTGTTGAGAACATGACCTCAGACATTTAAATTGAGATAGATTAATCATGCTGTCAAGTCATGTCTTTATAATGAACCGATAAACCCAGGCCATGCTTATAGTTTCCTCTCCTGGGCGCCGGTGATGATTATGTGTTTTCCTCAAGCATCGGCTAAATGGCAGTGGGTGGGTCTCTAAGATTAAATCCAGGTTAAATGCAACTTCTGTAAATGTTTGTTGTAGATTAGAGTCAATTATAGAACTCGAGTAAGAAAAGGAATAGTTGCTTGGGGATGTTTAGATCTGACAGTAACCAGCTAAACATGTATTTCACAATAGATTATATATTGTTTGGTACTTGTAATTAAGTATCTCAAAAATGAATCAGCATATGAGCATGTAAAAACTGAATCAAACTGCCATAAACTGTTAAACAAACGTCTAACAAAGTGGAAAGCCCAGAACAGTGAGCTGCAGTTGTGCCTTGCACATTTAATACAGATTCCATCACTCAATTAAGCTGTAATTATTTTCACCACCAGGCTCATTTAGGTTCATGTGTTGAAACACGCTAAACAAGTGGAGCCACACCTTCTCTTTTGCACTTTTACGAGTCCTTAGCCACAAGCGGGGGTTGCCTAATGTCATTTTTTTATAATGATGTACAGGGAAAACACAAATTATCTCGAACAGGATAAGACAGCAATATTAGACCACAACACATCAATGTACACAATTTCCAGACACGTACAACTCTTTTTAATGCACACATGCAGTGGATATGTCCACTCTTAAGGAAAGTCTGTAAAAATAACATCACTCTTTAAATTAAAGGTGCTTCACGATGCCATAGAAGAACCTTTTTGTCTTAATGGTTCCATAAAGAACCTTTAACATCTGAAGAACCTTTCTGTTTGACAAAAGGTTCTTCGTGGCGAAAGAAGATTCTTCAGATTCTAAAAGGTAAGAAAGAGATGATTCTTTACAGAACCTTTGACAAAAATGGTTCTTCTATGGCATCGCTGTAAAGAACCTTTTAAGTACCTTTATTTTTAAGAGTTAATGTGGAGGAATTTTCTGTATTGTTTTTTCACAGGTGATTTTGAACCGTGTATCGTGTTTTAGGGTTAGATGAAACGTCCGTGAACTTAATAGATAATATCTTGGCAGAAAATCATCATCACTTTTTCTGTTTTCTCTTAGTGTCTGTTTTATTTAGTTCATTTTATTTATTTATTCGACCTACTCTGTCATAAATCAATGAATGTATTGCTTGGGCAGTAGATATATCTTTTGTGAACAGCCCTGCTTTATGTTTCCTTTGAATTTAGCTTCAAAGAGCTCATTGAACTTTAATACAACCCGAATTCCGGAAAAGTTGGGACGTTTTTTAAATTTTAATAAAATGAAAACTAAAAGACTTTCAAATCACATGAGCCAATATTTTATTCACAATAGAACATAGATAACATAGCAAATGTTTAAACTGAGAAAGTTTACAATTTTATGCACAAAATGAGCTCATTTCAATTTTGATTTCTGCTACAGGTCTCAAAAAAGTTGGGACGGGGCATGTTTACCATGGTGTAGCATCTCCTTTTCTTTTCAAAACAGTTTGAAGACGTCTGGGCATTGAGGCTATGAGTTGCTGGAGTTTTGCTGTTGGAATTTGGTCCCATTCTTGCCTTATATAGATTTCCAGCTGCTGAAGAGTTCGTGGTCGTCTTTGACGTATTTTTCGTTTAATGATGCGCCAAATGTTCTCTATAGGTGAAAGATCTGGACTGCAGGCAGGCCAGGTTAGCACCCGGACTCTTCTACGACGAAGCCATGCTGTTGTTATAGCTGCAGTATGTGGTTTTGCATTGTCCTGCTGAAATAAACAAGGCCTTCCCTGAAATAGACGTTGTTTGGAGGGAAGCATATGTTGCTCTAAAACCTTTATATACCTTTCAGCATTCACAGAGCCTTCCAAAACATGCAAGCTGCCCATACCGTATGCACTTATGCACCCCCATACCATCAGAGATGCTGGCTTTTGAACTGAACGCTGATAACATGCTGGAAGGTCTCCCTCCTCTTTAGCCCGGAGGACACGGCGTCCGTGATTTCCAACAAGAATGTCAAATTTGGACTCGTCTGACCATAAAACACTATTCCACTTTGAAATAGTCCATTTTAAATGAGCCTTGGCCCACAGGACACGACGGCGCTTCTGGACCATGTTCACATATGGCTTCCTTTTTGCATGATAGAGCTTTAGTTGGCATCTGCTGATGGCACGGCGGATTGTGTTTACCGACAGTGGTTTCTGAAAGTATTCCTGGGCCCATTTAGTAATGTCATTGACACAATCATGCCGATGAGTAATGCAGTGTCGTCTGAGAGCCCGAAGACCACGGGCATCCAATAAAGGTCTCCGGCCTTGTCCCTTACGCACAGAGATTTCTCCAGTTTCTCTGAATCTTTTGATGATGTTATGCACTGTAGATGATGAGATTTGCAAAGCCTTTGCAATTTGACGTTGAGGAACATTGTTTTTAAAGTTTTCCACAATTTTTTTACGCAGTCTTTCACAGATTGGAGAGCCTCTGCCCATCTTTACTTCTGAGAGACTCTGCTTCTCTAAGACAAAGCTTTTATAGCTAATCATGTTACAGACCTGATATCAATTAACTTAATTCTCCCAGCTGAATCTTTTCAAAACTGCTTGCTTTTTTAGCCATTTGTTGCCCCCGTGCCAACTTTTTTGAGACCTGTAGCAGGCATTAAATTTTAAATGAGCTAATTAAGTGGATAAAAGTGTAAAATTTCTCAGTTTAAACATTTGCTACGTTATCTATGTTCTATTGTGAATAACATATTGGCTCATGTGATTTGAAATTCCTTTAGTTTTCATTTTATTAAAATTTAAAAAACGTCCCAACTTTTCCGGAATTCGGGTTGTACAATACAGTTTTTCATATTAGTTGGTTGAATTTTATTTTCTCCTGTCATCACCGTCAAGCTATGCATCATTCTTTCCACTTCATCTTTGGCATTCAGTTTTAATATATTCTGTCACATGACACATTATATCATATTTAGCTCCAGTAAACAGATGTAATCTCCTCGGTTCTCTGTTTTCCGCTCTCAACTTTGCACTGGCTTGATGTGGTTTGATGCACACAAAGCAGCACAAAGACAATGACAGTGACTCAGTTTTATGCTTCCACACACACAAACACCTTATGCTACTGGTTACATTTGCACATCTTTTCCCTCACAGCTTATTTCCTTTTAACGACAGCATCCATAATTAATGAAATATCAGCCCTTGAACAGCTGGAATTAGTTCTGAGGCTAAAAAGCTCTCTGTTTGAGGCACATGGGAGAGGAGTTATTGTGAAAGCATAGGCACTTAGTAGTTGCTTCTGGAACACTGTTAATATAACCAATAACTGACTGCTGAAACTGTACAGACCTGTAAAAATATTGCACAAATTCAACACCACCTGAAAAACAGATTAGATAATCTAAACTAGATTACACAATCAGATTTCAAACATTAAGTACTATTCATTTTAAAAATGCTCATAATCAGATTAAATTATTTTATGGATTATGTGATTACATATTCACACAATGGAAGTACATTTTTCCTAATTGATTGATTCCACAGGGTTCAGCTGCTTGTGTGAAGAAAATACCTCAAACCTATAAAGAATTCCTCAAAATCTGATGCTTAGAAGCCACACCCGAAATTGATTCTCAGGAACCTTACTTTTCCCAGAAATGGTTTTGTCATCTTAACTGCCAGCGCAAAGGCATAATTGAGGAAATTGAACGGTGTCAGGAAGAAGCCTTTAAGCGCTTTACATTGTGCAAGTGCTGATGAGGGTGTAATAAGAAGCTGGATCCATATAGCCAAGAGGGACACAGACAGGCAGTCCAGAAACATTAGGCTCACTGCGCATGTTTCATTTAGTATTTGAGCTACTTCCAAGTTCAATCACAGTATTGGCTTCCTTATTTGACTGGCACTGCATATTTCATCGCATGGGGTCTATTGGAAAAAGATATCAAACAAACACTATCCGGGTGCAGTTGTGCTGAACGTCATTCTTCCTATCCATGTGAAGAACCTCATCTGGTGTATTTTTATGTAATCTGAAAAATGGGGTCAAGTTTGATATTGTGCTGCATTTATGAACTGAATGTTCCTGTAGTGCATGCAGTTCAGCCCTAAAAGTGCATCAAATACTTCGCCTCTAGGGACACGAATTGTGCATAATGGTCTGCTTACATTTCTTAATCAAGAGAAATGAACTGTTTAAAGGCAATGAACGACGGAATTGTCATGAGGTCCAAATTAAAATATTAAATTTTGTATATTTACAGAATTTCAAACTGAATAATGGAACTGTTTTTCTTGGCTTCTTGCTTTTTTAGGATTTATTTATATATTTATTTTAAGAAATTGCACTTTTTCTAAGAAATGGCTTGTGGTGGTTAAACAAACACAAATTTGCTGAACTGCAAATTATGTTCCCAAGCATTTTGAATTCAGCAGTCTAGTATAAAATTTGCCTTAAATGGTTAATCAGTACAACTAACAGGATTACTTTTGTGTTTATGCTCATTTATAAAATGTATAAAAGTCACACACTATTCAAGCTAGGGCAAAAATATATATATATATACATATACACCAAATATATTTTGTAAACAGTGAAGCTCAATGAATTGTATTTTTGAAATATTTTTTAAAACCCTCATATACCAACATATCTTTCAAAATGTATTTCAGAGCCAAGAAAATATATTTCCAATCTTACAGCAGCCTACATTTAGATTATTTTTGTTAAATATATATTTGCAAAAATATATAAAAAAAAACAGAAAATACATTGATAGAAAATATATTTACACAAATATATTTTGGCAAATATTTTTTTGCTGTGTACCTTAAGAGGTATGATATTTTCTAAATCCATCTGAAATGTGTAGTACTCAAAATGATGCAATTGCAGATCAAATGATGTTGTTCTCTGAGATCTTGGACCAGTTTCATATCCATGTTGAATTACGAGCCAAAGCAAGCAACAGAAATTAAGGCTAAAGTGGTTTTAGTACACTACATTATCCCATGAATTCTCTAAAATAATACAGAGCTTTGTTACTCTTCATTTCTCCTCATTTTCCCATCCTCAGACTGAAATAGCTGTTTGAGTTTGTTTATGGTTTTGCCTGCCCTCAAAAGCAATTTGGGTCAAACAATTAAAAAAGCAAATCCACTGTAAAGCATGCTGTTAGAAAGAACCGATCAGTAGACATTTAAACTTGATGTTTAACATTTATTTGGCATGCTAAATATATAGGTTGTGTCATGCTTTTTAGCTCATATCATGTTTTTACACACAAATAATTAAAACAAACTCTGTGAGTATTGCTTCCAAATTAAAAACACAGCAATGCCAATGTGTCAAATTTTATTGACTGCATTGATTTCTTTCTCTTTTACAGAAAATGTATCTTTACATAATTAGGTCTTCCACTTTAATCAAATTATAGTAATCTGATATCTGAACAGCTTGCCTTCCCATGCTCTCTGTAGCAATCATTCCTTGTCTAGAGTGCCTCAGGCCACAGCAGCCAAATCCTTGTCAAGGATTATCTGTTAAAACCTCCCTCCAGTGTTGACCCTGTTTGTATTGCATATTATGTGTCGGTATTGACTGAAGTGAACTTCCTGACGTTTTCTCTTTTGTGAGCACAATACGCTGCTCTCTCTGACATTTTTATCTTCAACTTGATGCTCTAGTTTAACAATCTAAATGATTTAAAGACATCACAAAGGAACACAAATTACCTTGATTTTTAACCTCAGGAGTGCACCCTAATCACTGCTATTACTGAGGGGAATATGTAAAGGTGAATGCTAAAATGATTTAAGCATAGAACGCAAGTGATGTGAGAACAGTTATTATTCGTAAAGCTTAATGAAGCCAATGCCTTTGCCACAGAATTAAACCTGTCACGATTACAGAGTATAACTCCTCTGGAGAGCTGTAATAATGGCGCAGGAACCCAGACTTGGTGGAGACACTTAAGTGTTAGTTTTGACAGGACTGACTTGTACTTCTGCATTCTCTAGAAATCAAATAATTACCACAGTGCAAATGCAAATCCTGCAGTGGGAAAAAGGGAGTTGCATGTTAAGTTTTCTCTGATAAATCTCACCAAGGAGCCTGAATTGTGCAAAGAGAGTTGCACATTTGTTTTTCTAACAAACCTTTTCCATCAGTTTTCATTTCAGTGCATTTCATGGTATATTACTCGTGAACTGTGACGAGTAGAGTTCACAGCCTTTAAATTGACAGACAAGGGCTATATAAGTGGGCGCCATGCACCTTTAGAAGGTAGCAATTTTCTGGTATTACGTTAAATCCTGGTAAAAAAGAACCGGATTCCAGGAGCCTAATTACAAGGTGTTAATAGCGACAACAATATAATTACTGTAATTCACACACTAGCCTGAAACCTTTATTCCCCTCCAAATGTATGACACAAATGTGATCATATTTCATTTTTTGCTATTTGCTGTATATGTATTTTTTTCTAAAACACTACTAGGCAACTTTGGATCGAGTCAATTGTGTTCTCAGCCTATAAGATTGTTTTTAAATCGTTCTTGTAAACACAAAATGTGAAGTGGCTATATTTTAGCTTGATTGTGCATCTTAAAATGAACAAATTACTGATGTGAGAGCAATTTGAAGGAAAACTAATTTTAGCATATATATTTCCCCACTAAACACCACATTGTGCTCTAAATATAACCTCTTAATCCGTGAAGTGTATCATTTAAGGGCTCAGGAGCTTCACTGCAGGTCTCCCTTCAGAAAGCTGTCTAGGTAGGCGTATCTCTAGGATTTGAGACGCAGCCTCTGAGTGAAAGATGATTGGTTCAAACTTTGGATAGTCTTGTAACGTTTGTCAAGATATTGTTAAGTTAGTTGTCATGTAAAAGTTAAGCAAGAGCAAGCGCGACTTCAGCTTCTTTCTCAAGGGTCCATGTGGAATGTCGTTGTAGTTAGTTATTTATTTATTTTCCCGGAATGATTTCAGCTAATTATAAAGGTAAAACTTCCTCCGATGAAGAAGATGATCAGGGTTCACGGTCATCTCCGGCGGAGCGTTCAGTCCAGGCGCAAAGTCTGTCTTTCAGCGTCGAAGCCCTCATGTCGAAAAAAGGACGGAGTGAATCATCTTCACACGAACCGATTCCGATGCCCTGCTTTATAAATCCAGACGATCGATCACTGATCTATCCAGAGTCGGTGGATTTCCCCAAACGCTGTCAATCTGTCAAAGAGGATTCTTCCTGGATCAATAAACCCAGATTATCACCACGTAAGATACTATTTGAATACTAAATTAATAAAGTTTCAATGTTTGCTACAGCATTAGTTATTAAATAACGTGGCATTTGTAAACAACAGCATGTAGGTGACTTCCTCAAAACGAACTTTTCTGAGACACTGTTGCAACCAATTGGTGTCAGTTTCATTTTTAGTGAGTGATTCCAACAGAATAACCAGGGGACTTTATTTTAAATTGTATATATAAAGACTTAAGGTACAAAAAGATTTTTCTTTTAAATTAGCATTTTATCAGGCTCCTATGAAGAAAAAAAAGGCATTCAGTAACTGACTAACCTTTTCTTTGCCATTAAAGTGAAATTACTGAACCTAAACATAGGAGCATGATTAAAAATGCTCATTTAAGAAAAAATGTGATATGAACTCTTTGCATATGAAGTCTTCAAATTAATTAAAAACAATAAAGACTTGTAAAATAATGATAGAATAGTAACACATAAGGAATATACATTGCCCTCCAAAATTGTGTGTATATATATATATATATATATATATATATATATATACATACATCTATATAGACATTTATGTATATAGATTTATATGTATATATACAGGTGCATCTCAAAAAATTAGAATATAATGGAAAAGGGCTTTATTTTTTGTAATTTAATAATTAAAAAAACTTGCTTATATTCTAGATTCATTGCACACAAACTCAAATATTTCAAGATTTTTTTTGTTGTAATTCTGATGGTTACAACTTACAGCTTAAGGAAAATTAAAAAAAACTTTTTTTTTCTCAAAGATCAATCAAAAAAGGTTTAATTATGCACTCAATACTTGGTTGGGGCTCCTTTTGCATGAATTACTGCTTCAGTGCAAAAAATAAAGACCTTTTCTATGATATTCTACATTTTTTAGATGCACCTGTATACAGTATATACACACACATTTTTAGAGGGCAATGTATTATGTGTTACTATTCTATTATATTAGTCATTACATAAAATCTTAAACCAAGTGATAAACACCGCTTAATCAAGACAAAAAGAGCAGATATGACCTGGTGTGTGTACTTTATGAGTTTGTCCAGTGTTAAAACAAATTAGTCATCAGCCCGAGCTGTTTATTACCTTGTAACTACTTTACGAGCTAATTTATGAACTAATTTTACAGGAGCGCAGAGTCCTGCGACATGCACTCTCCGAAAGCACAAGACGAACCGTAAACCCCGAACCCCTTTCACCACAGCTCAACTCTTGGCCCTGGAGAGGAAGTTTCGTCAGAAGCAATACCTGTCTATCGCCGAACGCGCCGAATTCTCCAGCTCTCTCAGCCTGACCGAGACCCAGGTGAAGATCTGGTTCCAGAACCGAAGAGCGAAGGCCAAGCGGCTGCAGGAGGCAGAGCTGGAGAGGCTCAAAATGACCAGCAAACTCATCTTACATCCCGGCCTCAGTCTGCCGTTTCCACTCTGTACGCAGACCCAGACAGCAGCTCTCTTGTGTGGACAGTCTTTCCACTTCAGCAGACATATGCTGCCCTTTGCACCTGCAGGAATATACTCCACACCGGTGGCTTACAGAGTGTGTCCTCTCTCCAAAGACGGCTTCTCTGTGGAGCCAGTCTAGAGGATCTATAGCATCAACTTTATCTATTCCTGGAAACACTTCTGGTTTATCTGCTGGACATACTGACATTTTAATGTTTGATTAGACATTATACAATTGTATGTATGCTTAGGATTTCTTTAATTATCATCGTTAAATGTTACTTTACACTCTTAAAAATTAAGGATCCTAAAAGAGGTTTTCTGATTAAATAGAAGCATTCTGGGTTCACCAAAGAACCTTCCAGTGAACAGTTTGTAAAAGAACCTGTTTTTTGTGTATAAATAAAACGGAAAGACACATTTATACCATGTTAAAGTTCCATGGATGTTAAAGGTTCTTCACAGAACCAAAGATTCCAATAAAGAATCTTAATTTGTAAGAGCGTAATCTACTTTGGAAGCCACAAAGAATAAATGAAATGTAGATTTGCAGTGTTTTTTTTTTTTTTTTTTTTTTTGGTGTCACAAAATGTAATTACATTCTTGTAAGTCTTCTCTAACTTCCAGGGCATTGTATGATATTATATCACCCAATATTTTGCATTAAAATATTGATCTTATGTGATTTTGAGTCACATTAAAGAAAATGTCAAAGTACATTAATTATTGTACCACATAAACAAAGTATATTTGTATGACAAATCCTAATTTCAAATGTGTTTATGTAAAGAAAAAGCAACCTAATATATGGTCACACTTGAAGGACCAATTCTCACTATTAACTGGTCTTTGCCTCAGTAAACTTAAATAGAAATGATTTTTGCACATTAATAGTAAGGTAGTTAAGTTTCGGAACCCAAAATATGGTCAAGCACTAGTAAACAACCCACATGCTGGTAATATGCACAGTTAAGAGTGAAAACTGGTCCTTAAAATAAAGTGTTATCCATTACCCATACTGTATATATATTACTGTTTTAGTGTTTTAGGGAAACTTTGGAGACGGAGATCAGCTCAGCCTTAAATCCGCAGGATTGCTAATGCTTTTTAAATTGAGCTGCTGAAAAGAGGCTTTTAAGCGTTCATGCTCATAATCAGTGGAAATGTCGGCTGACCTGTGCAGCTCTTTTCATGCCGGTGGTCCCAGGAAAGTTCATTAAACGGTGTCATTACATGACGCACTAAGTATTTCAGTTCGTAAATCGTGCAACAGAGGAATGTGTCGACCTGATGCTTTTCAGATGTGATTTATGACAGATTAATTGGCTTTGTTGTACAGCTGACTTTCCATTAAATAATCAGTAATATTTTGCTTGTGTAATTACACATTCATGGGGTATCTAGACAGTAAAAATAGCGTGATATATTAGCCCCCTTCAGTCACGGTCACTGAGCTGGAGTGAATTGAACACAACTGCTTATTTTCCATAGACACCAACCGTGTCTCAGCATGTCCCTTAATAGGTCTTCTCCGTCTGGTCTAAGAAGAAACCTTTGTATTGTGATCTGACTTTGAGCTTTAACTGATGGTGAATGCCGAGCTCTACATCAACCAGACCCTTTATTAATTGTCCTTACACTCCAAGTTTAACTCCACCGGTGTGAAATGGTGTATGCTAAGAGATCAGTGATAAAGAGCAGAAAGCATTACATGATTGGCTTCTTTTGCTCACTTAACTGTGGCGTATTCTGGCGCTGACTAAGTGTTTCTCGTTACTGAATGACCATGTTACAATTAGCAGTCATTTTACAGTCCATTTCTGGTTCTTTGTTTTTAAAACAAGCTGCAGCATTAGTTTGATAACAGATCTCTCTTGAGTTTTGGCCCGTGAGGGCAGTTTCACTCCTTCTTGGTTGAAGTTTGAAAGATCTTCGTGCCAAGTTTTTCTGTCTGTTCAGGCCATTGAGCGGAAAGCTTTGATCCTCAGTGACTACGACTAGGGAGGTCGAAAATTTATTTTTTTATTATTATTATAATTCATGCAAATGTTGAACTTCAGACTATTAAACACAGAGCCTGTGAGAAAATTAAACCGTTTACTACATAACAGCCTCCCGCTGAACCTAAAACTGAGCATTACTTTTACTTTGTAACATTTTATAATATGGTTTTAAGTTGGTAAATGCATTAACTAACAGTGAGCAATACGTTTAATTAATCAATCAATAAAACTATGTTAAGGTCTAGGCTAGCTCCGGTCTACTAAATAATATGAACAGATGCAACTTTTGATTTTAATAAAGTATTGTTTAATGGTAACATTAAAATAATGAGATTAATAAATGCTTTAGAAGTATTTTTCATTGTTAGTTCATGTTAACTAATTCTAAAAAATGAAACCTTATTTTAAAGTGCTAAAATTTGTATATATTTATTCTTTTATTGCATAATCTTGATGCTACAATATAATTAAATGCTTTCATTTATTATGATAGATAAAGTAACATGGCACATCTACAGAATTTCCTGAGTGCTCTCAAAAGAGTTGGAATTCCTTTTGTGGACTGCAAAAAACAACAGGGGCTTTTAAAACATGACTGGCTTCCTATATGCTGCTATACAGATTTTAACTTCACTTCTTTAAGAAAAAAAAAAAAAAAAAAAAAAATAAGAAGTAGGGGAAGTCGTGGCCTGGTGGTTAGAGAATCGGACTCCCAATCGAAGGGTTGTGGGTTCGAGTCCCGGGCCGGCAGGAATTGTGGGTGGGGGGAGTGCATGTACAGTTCTCTCACTGCCCTCAATACCACGACTGAGGTGCCCTTGAGCAAGGCACCGAACCCCCAACTGCTCCCCGGGCGCCGCAGCATAAATGGCTGCCCACTTCTCCGGGTGTGTGTTCACAGTGTGTGTGTGTTCACTGCTCTGTGTGTGTGCACTTCGGATGGGTTAAATGCAGAGCACAAATTCTGAGTATGGGTCACCATACTTGGCCGAATGTCACTTCACTTCTCTTAATTTTTATTTTTCCTGATATGCACCAGATGGCATAATTTTGATTGTTAACCAGCTGATTTGGCCACTAGGTGTAGCCATTTCTTTGATAAAATAAAGACATTTACAATGTCCATGAAATAAAAAAAGAAACAGATTTTATTGTAAACATATTTATTAAATATATATATATATATATATATATATATATATATATATATATATATATATATATATATATATATATATATTACAAGAGTAATAAAAAGATAAGATAAAAAGAAAACTAAATGGAGAGACATAGTACCACTAACATCTGATCCCGGGTATATTTTATGTGACAAGTATAATCTGTAAAAGGTTTTACCTGCTCAAGGTTGCATCTTTGAACAAACCAAGTCATTTTTTATAGTCGCACAATTCCAACTTCCATCTTCAGATGAAATAATTTCTGCACAGTGTTTACACAAAATATGTGAGGTGCGTCCAGGGTGGAATAAACTGGTAATTGCTCAAAGCAGCGCACAAGTGATTGACAAAAAGCACAATGGCTGTGATGGGGAGGAAAAGACGCCAGCCGATGCTGCTGTGCTGAGCTCCACACACCTGCCAACATAACATCTCTCTGCTCACCAGAGCATGCAGCAAAACCCGTCTGAGAGAAACAAACTTCAGACTTTGTGTTTCCCTGAAAGAATACGGAATGATTCAATGATGAAAAGTCTGCCTGTTTTAAAGGCAATGCAGCCAATGCACGTGCACACAGTTCATGTCATTTTTCTACTCTTTGTTTACATCAATGTGGCAAAAACACACAGTTCAGTTTGTCCCAGTGAGATTAAATGTCACATTTAGATGGAGGAAGATAGATTTGCACAATGGAAATCCATCTTTCAGCTACAGCAGATCATAAAAAGAGTCATATCTGAGCACACGGTGACTCCAGTACTCCAGAGTCTTTTTATTTTAGATGGTGTCATTATGGGAAATCCCTTTATCTCGCTTCAAAGCCCTTGAGCAGGTGTGTTTCATGAAACAATCACTTTATTCAGCCTCTTAACGCCAGGGGAATGAGGCTGTCTGAAAGGAAAACAGTCCTCCAGGAAGATCTCTCTCTCTCTCTCTCTCTCTCTCTCTCTCTCTCTCTCTCTCTCTCTCTAGATATTAAGATGCCGCCGATGCTTGGCTTCATTTTGAGCTCGTTACAACAATCATTAAACACTACAAACACAAACTCAGGTGGCTAAAGATGTTCATTTTAACATCCTTTAGGCCATTGTTCTTAGTCAGTGGGTTGGGAATCAAAAATGGGTCATAGGTGTGTTCTGATTGAATTGCAGGCCGAAGGGGAAAATGATGCTAATGCAATAGGGCAGTGTCTGTTTACACTCAGTGTGAATAATGATCCTTTCTGGTGAAGACTGTGTTCATTAACTCTGCCCACCATTGCTCAGATAGTTTACCTTTAGTACAAATAACATATTACTTCTGTTTATGAATTGTGCGAAGCATCTGTTTCTATATAGACCAAGCAAAATGCTATTGGTGTAAGTGTACTGATATTTAAATAGCATAAAAATCTGCTTTTCAAACATTTGCATATTTTTTGTAATGAAATTAATACTTTTATTCAGCAAGGATGCATTAAATTTATTAAAAGATTTCTATTGCACATAAATGCTGTTCTTTTGAACTTTCTTACAGCAAAGAATGCAAAAAAAAAAAAGGTATGAAGGAGCACATCTGTTTCAACATTGATATTTAGAAATGTTTCTGAAACAGTAAATCAGCATATTAGAATGATTTCTGAAGGATCACAGGATTGAATTACATTTCACAATTTTTGCTATTTATTCAAATGGAAAGCAGCTATTTTAAATTGTAATAATATTTTACATTATTTTTTTATCAAATAATAATAATCTCTTGGTGAGCATAAGAGATTTCTTTCAGAAATCTTTTCAACAGTAGTGTAGCTTTTTAGTAGTCAAGTCACTTTTATTTATATAGTGCTTTATACAATAGGCTACAGATTGCCTCAAAGCAGCTTCACATAAACAGGAAAATATCAGAATCGATGAAAACTTCTTCAAATATGAGACATATTGAAATTCTTTGACATACATAATTTCGCTCAAGGCAGTTCAGTGTCGGTTCATTCCAGTTCAATACTAGAGTTCATCGATTATTAAATTCAGCTATAAGCAGCTCTACAGAAGGCTACAGAATCGTCATTTAGCTTGAGTCAATTTAATGTAAATTCAAATCAGTGTTGATGCTGCAAAATTCATAATTCATGATTCAGCTGTAAAACAGCTCCACAGATGACAATTGTGTCATTATTCAGCTCATTTTAGTTTAAGTGTTAAGTGCAAATGCTGTTAAAATCATTAAATGAACATTTTATGTCTTTTGTTTAACTTTGTTCCAAATTAACAAACCTACAATGCAACACGGGCACCTCCCCTATCACGACTGGACACACCCCTTACTGGTGATTGGCTAGAAGTGCCTTTCAGCTGTTTTTCTTAGAAATCCCTTACTGCTCTTTTAAGAGAGAAAATATCAAGGGCAGTGTGTCCAGTCGTACGTTCCCAGTCTGGGGCTATTAGGAACGGGCGAACAAAGTTCAATTATTTGAGAGAAACAAGGAGGACATCCAATCTCCAGTTTCAGCCATCTAACCAAGGCACCAAAATAAACCAAGTAGATTTTTATTTTAAGTAAGAAACAAAGAGGTAACAGAAGTAGTTATAATACTATTAGTACTTATTACCTTCCCCAAACATAACACACAAACATTACGTCCTGGGACGTAACACCCCCACCATTAAAGTTTACAACCCACCAGATGTAAACAAACAAATTTGCATTGAAACCCTTAAGTCTAAAAATGTTGCACTGCCCAATAAATATAGTAAATGTTAATTATTGACACTTGCTAACTGATATGGGCCAGTGAAGAAGATTTAAATGGCAAAATGCAATGAGGAGCAGAGATGCCACAAAGGTCACAAAGATGATTCTCTCCAGGTTCACAATAGCAGAAAACGTCTACACAAACATTTACACATGCCATCTTAATGCCGTGCACCAACACATCAGTGCTAGAACAGGAGTTAGTGGAGAATGGCAGGATACTGCTCAATATAAATGATGGAGCAGATCCTGTATCTCTTAAAATCGAAACAGGTCTCAAGTTAGACTCAGTCGGGGATGCAAAACCAGAGAGAATAAAAGGTTGAAAAGCTGCCACTTCAACATCAGTCACTGTACATATGAAGGTGGTATTTGAGTAAGTGGCACTTTTAGTCAAGTGTGAAACCACAGCACTGGCAGCATGCAGGGTAGAGATAGGATCTCGAAGATCGAAACCAAAAGCATTTTGGCGAGTCAGGACAAACTCATCAATCGAAACTGCCGAGTCTGCCAGCGAAGTGACTTTTTGTTCATTCAGATGGACTACAAACTTTCTGGTATGCAATTTTTTGAAGTCTTCCAACAAGAGCAACTCTCGAAGTTGCTCAAAACATTCAATCTTGTTGGAAAGACACCACTTCTCAAAAAGTGTTCTTTGATCTCTTGCAAACTCCATGTGCGTCTGTTTGACTGTTTTTGAATGCAAACTTAATTTTTGTTGGTAAGCCTCAGGGACCACCTCGTACGCACGTAAGACTGTGGACTTCAACACGTCATAGTCAAGAGACTGTTCTAATGGTAAGGCAGAGCAAACAGTGCCTTAACAGTAAGACTGCACTGCAATAATAAAGCCCATGTCTTTAGGCCATTTTAACTTACCTGCTAAACGCTCCAAAGCTACAAAATAAGCATCAACTTCCACTGCTTTAAAAGGTGGCACAAGTTTGATAAGTTTACTGACATCAAAATCAGACCTAGAGGAGCTGTGATCAGAGTCATGGACATTGAGACCAAAAACAGCTGAAGGTGAAGAAATAAGTAACTCCTGTTTACTCCTGTAGAAATTGTTAATACTTGAGTGATTACTAGTGGTTTACCATGACATCCACTTAAGAATTAATTATACATCATTAAATTAAAATTTATGCATTTAGCAGATGCTTTGACTTACATTGCATTCAGGCTAACAATTTTCTCCTATCATGTGTTCCCCGGGATTCGAACACCCAATCTTGCACTTGTTAATCCAATGCTCTACCACTTGAGCTACAGGAACACATTATACATATTATTATGAATCTGTATACACAGTAGTTCTTGGGGAAGTATTTAAAAGTAGTTAATGATTACCTAATAGTGAACTACCACTAGTTCCAGCCAACTATTAAAGGTAACTTGTTTTTGTACAGCACTTCATTTTTTTTTTGTTAAACAGTTTTGTTACCGTGTTGGGTCACCATCACTCAATGTCCAATGTAAAACCATGGGCCTGAAGCCAAACCAGTTAAGAACCGTCGCCTTAGGCTGAAGTGTGTCAGATTTGAAGACAATCATACAGAGAGAGAGGAACATCCTCACATCCAACTCTTTGTGGATCACAGCTCTCTCCCCATGGCTATTACTGTCTGAGAATGTTATATCTACGTCCCTACGACTCTCCATCACAGGATGTACAACCCAGTTACAGTTCTCTGATGCCAATGGTGTGGACATTGTTTGGCTGAACGAGAGCTTGCACTTCGGTGACTTTGATATCCGGCTGGAAGTGGAGCTTTTTTTCTTTTCTTTTTTTTCTCATGTGCAAGGTTGTTGAGAGGTCTTAGCTTAGAGGTTGGGCCACTTATAAATATTTCACTTGCAATGCAAAAGTGCTAGAAGAAAAAAAAAAGCCAGTGAACTAAAAATACAGCAGCTTTAAATAACAAGCGCGACTGGTGAACTAAGTTTAGTGTACACCTCAGCACTGCGAGAACAAGTCATCTGTATAAATGACAAAGATTCAACAAAACACTATTTTTAGGGTGAGATTTAATGTATACAAACTATGTTCCCAAAGGCTGCGTGTTGTGTATGTTTTAAGGTCAGAATAACAAGTACAGTGTGTTTTGTCCTCTCTGTAAGGGAGTGTTTGTACAGCACGATGAATGTGATGATGGTGGGAATGCTGGAGGAGATTTTGCACGCTGCAGAATCTGCTTCTGTGTGTGTATTAGGATTGGAGAAGTGACAGTCAATGAATACTGATTCTCTTTGACTGATGGGATAAACTGGATTTATCAGACCAGTGAATAGTATTGAGGGAATGGTGTGGACTCATGAAAATGCATATAAATAGTACGCCAAATTAAAACAAAAACTTGTGGTATTGATATGCAAAAAGTGTTTTGTGTGCATATAATACGCAGTTTTCACGTGCATGATACGAAATTTATTAGAGTGCATGTGCATGTGCATGTTTTCACCTTCATATGATACCCATCAACCCTAATCATTGCGTAGCATAATACATGCCAAAGTCATTTTTTTGCATATCAGTACTATGAGTTATTGTTTTTATTATGGCGTACTATTTATACAAACTTTCATGAGATCAGGTTGGACCGTTTCTGCATCTTGATCGTTTACAGACTGTAAGAACAAATCGCATAGATGTCTGCTTTGTTCTTGCCTAAACTGAGGGAGGTTCACACAGCTGTTTTCAGTTTTATATAAAAAACAATTCTCCTGTGGAAGCTGTTGCTCTTGTTTTGAGTGAGTCATCAATTTCTCAGCCGGACTGTAGAGTGCATGTGACATGTGAAGATATATCATATTTTCTTGCTTTTATCAAAAAGGAAAGGCTTCTAAGCTTGTTGAACAAAAGCTAAAAAGTTGAGGATAAGGCTAGACTTTTAAAGCAGATCACTTAATCTGTGTTACAAGTTCAGAGACCCGATGGCTTTTAACACAAGGTTACGTAATAGCAGAAAACAGCACATTATAAGATTTAGGTTAGTGGTGATTTTGGAATAAAGGGGTTTTGGCAAGATTTTTGCTGTTTAAGTTTACATCTGTAAAAGAAAAAAAACCTTAACATTTTATCATGATTTTAAGGATGAAACGATTACCGTTTTGATGGTAAACCATGCTAAAACACATCTCTGATATATTACCTTTTTATATTTTATTTATCATTAAGTTTACTCTCTAATTTTCAGTATGTCAACAACCAAAGACACTTCCAGTGCTTTAAACATGGTTATTATCCACAACTAAAACTATTGAAAACATCTTCGTTAACTGGAATACAGCTGATATAAAATATAAATATTAGATGAATAGCTAAATGAGAAATGCTGCCATGGACACTAACTGAAAAAGTTTAATTTGAAGCACTTAATAACTAGATTAAAATAAAAAACTGAAATATAAATTAATTAAATCTCAATAGTAATGTTTAAAAAAGCAAACAATCAAAAAACAATATAAAAACTGACAAGAGCACATAGCAAAAGTACAAAAAGGTAATCTTTGATTTAAAATCAAAATAGGAAATATCAAAGTGAAGATTAAATCAAAATATTAATAAAAACATAATACAAAAATGACTCAATTTTAATTTTACAGTGTTTTTGTTACACGTACTTATTATACTGATAACAGTAAATTATTCAAAATTAGGTAAATAACATTAAATCAAAGCCTAGTCCTATGCTTAAAGTAAGTACATCCTGTTAATTAATATTACTCGGTAATTAACTGTACAGTATAATTGCACTGTATCAAGGATGCCCTAAAATAAAGTGCAACCTTTAGATTTTTAGACTTGCTTAAAATAACCATGAAAAAAAGTGTATCTAAAAGGGGAAAACTGAAGAAGATGAAAAGCCCTTGTTGTTCATGAAGTCATTTTCTGGATTACACTGTATATGAAATATTCAGGATGTAAAAACCCTACACATTTATTTTCAGCGGGGGTCGGCCGGCTCCCAGGAATTCATTTGACACGAGCATTTTTCTAGCAGGGCCATATTTAGCCTGCTATTTGCTATTTCCTTTGTGAATCTTGAATTTCTACTTCAACGTGGGAACCAGTGCAATATTATTTAAATCTGTTTTGTTGAATGCCAGACTCAAATCTCAGCTTTAGTCTTCTGGATGGAAGTGGAAAGACTCAACGCAGGGGGGGGGGGGGGGGGATTGTTTAACTCTGTAAGCATATGATATCTTTCTTGATCTGCCATATTTTTCAGATCTGTGTTGTTGCTTTGTTACTTGCATCAGTGTTTTGTTGTGCATGACTCATGCAGCTGTGGGTTTCAGGTGCTCCCTATGTTGAGTAAGACGTGCCGCAGCATCGTTTGAGAGCTGGATGCCCTTGTTGGAGGTCTAATTGTTGGCAGCGAGTGGAAATTTCAGTCATGCTTAATTGTGCCCTGCTCTTTTGAATGGCATCCAAACCGCTCCAGAGGTAACGTCGTCTTTCACGATCTGGAAATTAGCACCGTTCACCACTGCATTGCTTCACTTCAGATCTGCCTGTACTGTATGTTGACAGTTTGTGTTTTTCTGAAGGGAATGCAAAGAAAACTAATTTTCTCACTCACTTTTATCAACTAAAGTCCTTCAGTCTCTCATCCTGTCAGCGCGACACGGGAGTCTTGTTCTGTTGATAGAGGGCATCTGTCCACGGATGGCAGTGATGTGATGAGATAAGTCAGATTGGACAGGCCGCACTTCAAAAACAGGCCTAAAGGGTTGTGCATTAGCATTGCATCCATTCAAACATGACACAGCTTCCCCTGACTCCGTCCTTCAATGGGCAATCCTATTTTGGAAAGGCCAAACCATCAACCTCTAATCCACATTACGTTCATTATGCCTGGCTTCATTCTGCATTTCTCACACTTAACATGTTGCTGGGCACAAGCCGTATCAAGTAGGTCACAGTTCAACAAGGGATAATTAAAAAATACCATTTAAGTTTTTGGGTTTAACTCACAAAATCACAGCAGATAATGGGGTTAGAGCAAAAGTTCACCCAAAAATGAAATTAGCTGAAAATGCACCCCCAGGCCATCTAAGATGAGTTTGTGTCGTCATTGGATTTGGAGAAATTTAGCATCACTTGGTCATCGATGGATGCTCTGCAGTGAATGGGTGCCGTCAGAATGAGAGTCCAAACAGCTGATAAAGAAATCACAATAATCCACACCACTCCAGTCCATCAGTTAACGTCTTGTGAAGTGAAAAACTGTGTTTGTAACAAATTCATCATTAAGATGGTTTTAACTGAAACTGCTGGTTACAGTTCAAATATGAGATCTCTATTTTGCAAAGAAGAAACAAACTCATCTACATCTTGGATGGCCTGAGGTTAAGTTATTTTTCAGCAATTTTCTTCTATTTTTGAGTGAACTATTGCGTTAAAGGAACGCTGCGATAAAATTTGCATTTATTTAGTTTTTATTTTGTTCTCTAAACCTCTACACAGCACAAAAACTCACTGCAGCATTTTACTAAACATCAGAAATTTACTATTCAGGTAAAAAATTAAGTAAAAAAAACAACAAAAAAAACAACTTAAAGCTAGTCTTTTTCGAACTCTTTAAGTCGATTTTTTAAAAAATATAGATTTATGCAACGATGGAAAAATAAAATATATTTTCAAACGAGAGAGCGTTAGAGGGTCAAGTTATTGTTTGTTATAATAAAGAAAAAGAAAACAAGAAGATAGAATATAAATAGAATAGAGAGTGCAAGTGTTAAAGGGTCAAATGTAGATGAAGGAGATCTGTCTTTAGCTGTTTAATGAAGATTATAAAATTAAGTCTTCACCTTAAGAGATAATCCCAATGTATATAATTAAAAATGATATGTACTACAACCCGAATTCCGGAAAAGTTGGGACGTTTTTTAAATTTTAATAAAATGAAAACTAAAAGACTTTCAAATCACATGAGCCAATATTTTATTCACAATAGAACATAGATAACATAGCAAATGTTTAAACTGAGAAAGTTTACAATTTTATGCACAAAATGAGCTCATTTCAATTTTGATTTCTGCTACAGGTCTCAAAATAGTTGGGACGGGGCATGTTTACCATGGTGTAGCATCTCCTTTTCTTTTCAAAACAGTTTGAAGACGTCTGGGCATTGAGGCTATGAGTTGCTGGAGTTTTGCTGTTGGAATTTGGTCCCATTCTTGCCTTATATAGATTTCCATCTGCTGAAGAGTTCGTGGTCGTCTTTGACGTATTTTTCGTTTAATGATGCGCCAAATGTTCTCTATAGGTGAAAGATCTGGACTGCAGGCAGGCCAGGTTAGCACCCGGACTCTTCTACGACGAAGCCATGCTGTTGTTATAGCTGCAGTATGTGGTTTTGCATTGTCCTGCTGAAATAAACAAGGCCTTCCCTGAAATAGACGTTGTTTGGAGGGAAGCATATGTTGCTCTAAAACCTTTATATACCTTTCAGCATTCACAGAGCCTTCCAAAACATGCAAGCTGCCCATACCGTATGCACTTATGCACCCCCATACCATCAGAGATGCTGGCTTTTGAACTGAATGCTGATAACATGCTGGAAGGTCTCCCTCCTCTTTAGCACGGAGGACACGGCGTCCGTGATTTCCAACAAGAATGTCAAATTTGGACTCGTCTGACCATAAAACACTATTCCACTTTGAAATAGTCCATTTTAAATGAGCCTTGGCCCACAGGACACGACGGCGCTTCTGGACCATGTTCACATATGGCTTCCTTTTTGCATGATAGAGCTTTAGTTGGCATCTGCTGATGGCACGGCGGATTGTGTTTACCGACAGTGGTTTCTGAAAGTATTCCTGGGCCCATTTAGTAATGTCATTGACACAATCATGCCGATGAGTGATGCAGTGTCGTCTGAGAGCCCGAAGACCACGGGCATCCAATAAAGGTCTCCGGCCTTGTCCCTTACGCACAGAGATTTCTCCAGTTTCTCTGAATCTTTTGATGATGTTATGCACTGTAGATGATGAGATTTGAACATGAGGAATGAGGAACATTGTTTTTAAAGTTTTCCACAATTTTTTTACGCAGTCTTTCACAGATTGGAGAGCCTCTGCCCATCTTTACTTCTGAGAGACTCTGCTTCTCTAAGACAAAGCTTTTATAGCTAATAATGTTACAGACCTGATATCAATTAACTTAATTAATCACTAGATGTTCTCCCAGCTGAATCTTTTCAAAACTGCTTGCTTTTTTAGCCATTTGTTGCCCCCGTGCCAACTTTTTTGAGGCATTAAATTTTAAATGAGCTAATTAAGTGGATAAAAGTGTAAAATTTCTCAGTTTAAACATTTGCTACGTTATCTATGTTCTATTGTGAATGAAATATTGGCTCATGTGATTTGAAATTCCTTTAGTTTTCATTTTATTAAAATTTAAAAAACGTCCCAACTTTTCCGGAATTCGGGTTGTAATCTTGTAATGTACAATATCATATTTATTGTTATTGTAGCAAAATTTCCTCACCGTGTTACTTTAGCCTTGTTGAACATTATATATTGTATTCATTTTTGTTGTTTGAACTCTGGAGTTCATGTAAACAAACAAAAATAATCATGTAAATCTTAAAAAACCATTATTTAATTCATGAAAAAAAAAAAACTCCCCAAAAAACTAAGTACTACTACCAGGCACTGTAATATGTAGTGGAGTTTCATCTGTTTTCAACACACTTTATACAGCTATTGTCCTCTGTCAATAGATTTTGCATAATGTCTCTAACACAACTTAAGCATGTTTTCATGTTTGAAGAGGAATTTACACACTCTTAGGTCCCAGTCAGGGGCTTCTTTTGCAAAATGGGTGCACCATTTGGGTATGACATGTGAATGAACTGCTAGGATTAGGATGGATTAAAACAGAGTTTGCCAGATGGCTGCTGAGATTTAATTTAGCGATACAAAATAAATTGGCCACACCCACCCATCTTTACCTTGTGATAAGGTTGGATAAGCACTTGGCTGCTGCTTCTTACTAACAAATCCAGTGCTCCTCATTTAACAAGGTGGAGATTGAGTGACAAGTTAAACGGCTGTGCGAAAACAAAAACATCACTCACTCGTGGCGTGTGCTAGCATTAAGACATCAGCATGAACAGCAGTCACCATCGCCTCTGACATCACATGCAGATCTGTCGTTCGGCATGAGGATCTGTTAACGTATTGCCGTACGGTTGCGACCCTTTACTTATTAATCTGTCACAGCAATTGTATGCAAGCTATTAGAAATGCATTAGTTCTGGTAATCCATACAGTAGCAGCTGTGATTCAGCCTATACATTTTAAATGAGAGAGGATAGAATTAATCGAATGTACTGATTGCACTTCCATCATTCAGATGAGAATGTGAACATAGGCAGCATGTGCACGGCAATTTTATCCACCAGTTTTTACATGTCCGTTGTGGGACATTCTTCAGTGACATGGAGAAACAGTTAAGATTCTGCCCTTTTTTCCCCAAAATTTGACACTGTTGGAAAGTTGTGGTAATAAATTGCTTATGCAAGTCTCTTTCTTTCTCTCGGTCTCAGTCTCTGAGGTCATTGGTAACCAGTTACTTCTGAAGGCTACTACAGTGACCACAGCAGAATTTGGACACTTGGGTTACAGTTAAAAATGTATGAATGTTGTGGCATTAGATGACAAAAGCAAGTGGAATTTTTCTTAAAGAAAGAAATAAAGCACAAACACACTTTAGATAAGTATTTAAACTTTTTAAATACCAATAGTTACATTTGAAACAATGAATGTAGTGTCGTAATGTCGTGATTATAGTTAACATGATTCTCTACATCTCTGTTAGGCAACCTGTGTGAACTTGAGGAGAAATGACATCACACACCCTTTACAAACAACCTTGACACCTGTTGATTTCAGTCAAAATAAGTCAGTCTGAGAAAATGTCTAGTCTAATTTTTTTGCATTATTTCCAGACACTGTATCTTTGATGATGTATTTCTAATGTAGTGACATTCATACATTTTTCAGTGTGGCCTAAGTGTCCAGATGGCTGCACTTCTTAAGATTACAAACAATGTTAAGCTGACCGATAGATTTAGTATGGTCCGGTGTAACCTAATATATTCATGATAATGTAATGAGTACCTGACTTTTTACAACAGCTATATAATTTTTCATAAATACTTTTGAGAATTTTACTCTTGATTTTATGCAACATAGAAATACTATATGTAGATTGAAGCAGTATCACCTTTATGCAACAGATCGATGCACAAGTATGTAAATAAACAAGAAACAACCACGGAGTGTCTGAAAAACCATTTTGTTTGCGGAAATTCTTCATTCAGCCACCAATTCAAATCTCAAGTTAACAGATGAGCACAAACCTCTGTTACTAATCTGAAAACATTGTGAATGCTTAGTTACTTCATTGTGATTACTGTGTTATGTAGAGCAGAGTATTATGAGGGAGATGGAGTGAGTGAGTTTGATTACCTGCATCTGATACAGCATTCAGTCTCATATTCACAATAAAACAGTATGAATGTCTGCTGAGGAAAGCGATATCTTTGTCGTACTATCCTTTCAAGTTTCCGATGACAGTGCTGCTTAGTGTGTTTGTTATCTGTGTCTTACAAGGCGTGGTTGAATGTAAAATAACGTCCTAGTTTACAACCTAGTTTCAGAGTCTTTCAATATAAAAGTCTAACTCACTCTTGTCACCACCTAAAGGCGAAACAATGTAACTAAAATCACTGTCACTAGCACACACTCCGTTTCTCAATACTGTATACTAAAAGATTTGCTCTAGAACAAATAATAGATTCATGAGACCAAACACTGCCCGTTAAATTTACCCAAACTAATTACACCTCATGTTTAATCGCTATAGACACATCGGAGACAGCGACAAATTTCAGAACTAGAGGTGAGGTGCTCTGTTTATGAGTGCTGAATGGATGCTGATGTCCTGGAGCTCACATCTCCTAATGCGTCAAAGCAATTGTTTTTTAAATATGCGCTATTTATATTAATAATCTGCATATTTGAAGTCTAAACAACTACATTCTTGCCTACTAAACTCTCTTAAAACCTACATTCTAAAACCATTTTCTGTAAATATCCTTTGAAATGATGCATGTTGTCTATTGAATTAGGCTCGACTTAAGAATTAGTATTTTTTTCTATAATATTTTGACTAATTAAATCAAATAAGGAAATGTGACCACCTGCAGTATTTTTATACAGTCTAAAAAAAGATTCATGTGGTAACATCTCAATGAACTGATTTTAAGTCAAAAATATTATTTTACTATATTTATTATTGTTTCCTCTTGGTAGCATCTAAATTAAATTTATCCAAGTCACAATTATTATTAATAAATTAAGTTATAATCAATGAGTTACACCTTAATTTAAGGGTTAGATTAAAGAATAGTTCTATAAGGGTTCCGGTCACCAGTTTTAATAGTTGTACAAGAGAGAGAAAAAACCCATGTGTGGATTTATTTCTGAGGTTGTTAAACTGAATATATGCACACACCTATGGTATCTGTTAATTAAGTATGCATAAGTATGCTATACAATACTAATGCTCTTCATTACACTAATTTCACAGTGACCCCTCTGTTTCCTGTCGGCTGACATAGACCAAACACAACTGAAACAAATGACAGTGATTACTCATGCACTGCTGTTTCTGGATCTTAAGCACAGCGTCTACAGTTTAATAACTCATCCAATATGCTTCCCTTTGTATCTGATTTGAGAGTGTTGTATTGGAGGCAGAGTGGGAATGTCAGTTTTGAGAGCCCTGCTGTGAGAGCTTGACTCTTACACATTCACAGAGGCTGGCAAACAAAAACAATTTGACTCCCCAGTTCCTCTGAGCTTATTATCTCTATTTAATGCCAGCTTTGCACAGTGTCAAGACAGCTTGACGGTAACAAATGAAAGTTTAAGAGGTTGAGAGTCAAGGTTCCTGCCGTCTGTTATTGTTTCCTATTCAAGTTTCATCAAGTGAAGAATAAGAGCTGGAGTGCTGGGGAGTTATTAATCCAGAGATGTATTTTCTAGAGCGGGTTTTGCATATAACAAACACAATGTTCACAAAGAAAGAACAAGCACATTTTAATTTGTGTTAAGACCTTTAACACCATAATGTTTGCTTAACATATGTACTTTGTCATCAGTTGGCAAATAAGTTAAACATCACTTCATTCTACTTCAACATTGTAATGCTATATCGCTGAATCAGTGTCTCTCTCTAAACACTACAATTAATGCAGTACTTTGAAATACAAGTAACAGCACCAAATAATGTGTTGCGAAAGCACATAAAACTGACCAAAAAATTAGACTGATCACAATTAATTACATTCAGCTGCCGCAGAGGTTCTCAATGTTACATTTTCCACATTATCACATGACACATTGCATCACATCCAGTGTTATTTTGTACCAGGACCGAGTATCCCATACGCTTTCAGAACATAATTACAATCTCAACAATAACGTATCTATTACTTGATGACCGTAAATGAGTGCTCTGCCACATCTGCATTTTTATTTCACAGCCATCTGTTCTGCTAGTCGTGGTGTTTAGCTTTCACAGTTTAATAATGAATCAGAGGATTTGATGAGAACAAGTACCACAGAACAATATACATGTTCATTATGCCAATAATGGGACAGCCATCTCATGATTGACCATCTGCCCTCTTGTTTTGGAAAAAAAAAACGTGAAGTCTCATGAATAAGGAAAGACGTAAAGAAAATGTAATGAGAGTGGAGAGGGTGAGCTAGATATTTATCAAGCAGCGATGTATTAGATTCAGATTACAATGAATTTTATTGGAATTTAATTATTCAGTGATATTTATGGAATGAGGAAAATATTCACCATTCATTTACGGTGACTAAATACGCAACGTTTGTTCCACTGTATTGCAGTTGTGCCCAGCACTTTAACATTATTAAAGTACAGCTTCATTAGAATAAACAATCTATAAACATCTATATTTCCTCTGATAAAACACTGCAAGTCACTTGTGGATTCAATAATGTGTTCATTGTCTGTTAAAGACACTGGGAACGCACAGACCACCCTTGTGTCATTCTTTGGGGAAGTATAGCTTTTTATAGCGATTAGCTTTGCTTAAGGGACATCGCAGCTGCTTCCCCTGCTCTCTAGCACAGCAGGAAGGCTCTCTTCCCAAAGTCTTAATCCCAAACCCTTTTCCCTCCAGCCTTCCTCTGCAAAGGATTGGTGTTACATTGCTTTTTAGTTCTTATTCAAGCTAGGTGTCTCCATGCTAATGCTTCCCGGACAGAATCTCTGGCATCCCAAAAGGATGGCAAAAGCTCGGCGAAAGTCGGCATTGAAGGCGTATATGATGGGGTTGAGAGACGAATTGGCCCATCCGAACCAGACAAAAACATCAAACGTTGTTGGACTGATGCAGGGGAGACTGTTCGACGTGTGCTTACAAAACGGCACCATGCAGTTCAGAACGAAGAAGGGCAACCAGCAGCACACGAAAACCCCCATTATAACAGACAGCGTTTTTAAGACTTTTGTCTCTCTTTTGAAGGACAGTTTGAAGGAGCTCTCCGAGTCCATGTTGGAGCTGCTGCCCATGCTGTCATGGCGGATCTTGGCACTCTCCGCAGCCCTTTCCAGAGCTGAGATCCGTCGGATCTGCTTCTGGGCGATCCGGTAAATCTGAGTGTATGTTACAATCATGATGGCGACGGGAATGTAGAAGCTGATGAGTGAGGACGAAATGGCGTACGTTCGGTTGAGGCTGGAGTCACAGTTGTCCGTCGGCAGAGCCCTGCGAGATGCATTGACCTCCAGAAAGCCTATCGGCTGAGCCTTGTGCCATTTGAGCTGCACCGGGATGAAGGAGATGAGAACGGATAGAGTCCAAGCCACGCTGATCATCACAAAGGCCACTCTAGGAGTCATCTTCCTCTCATAGCGGAACGGGCTGGAAATGGCCCAGTATCGGTCCATGCTAATAACACACAGGTTCAGGATAGACGCTGTGGAGCACATGATATCGAAAGCCACCCAAATGTCACAAAATGCACCAAAGGGCCAGAAGCCTGCAACCTCTGTCACAGCCTTCCAGGGCATGACCAGAATCGCCACCAGCAGGTCTGACACGGCCAGCGAGATGACAAAAAAGTTGGTGACTTTAGAGCGCAGGTGGCGAAACTTTATGACAGCTGCACAAACCAGTGTGTTCCCGAGTAAAGTGGAGAGGATTAGAACGGACAGAAAGCAACCGGTCAGAACCCGCGTGGAGCGGTCAGTTTCCACCAAGCCGCTGTCAATGACCGTCGTCAAGTTCAAAGCCATCCCTGCCATCTAATATCTCACTGCATCATGAGAACTAGACAAGTTTGAGTCACACCACAAGTAAGGGCATTTTTCACACCAAAATACATATTTCCAGTTCATATTCCATTGCATTCCGCTGCCACTGAAGTCATTCAGGTTCAGTTCAGTAATACTGACAGAATTATATCGTGGTAGTATATCACTGATCCTGCATCCATCGATACAAAGTCTTTACTCATCCATCCAGAGTTCCCTTGTATATTGATATCATGAAATCATGTGAGACACTTTTCAGAGTGCAATGTGGAATAACCTGTTCCTGCATTTCTGTGTGTCAACAAAGAGACAAAACTTATATTAAGAGAACAAATACCTGCTTATAATAACAACCAGATCGATTTAAACTCACCTGTTAGATGATACTGAAGCGCTTCTTTTTGCAGTTATACGAATATTCTTATATGAACCGTCTTCTCCGTAAAAATCAAGAAAGGAAACTTGTTTCGAGAGCGTCCTCGGTGAATGACTCTCGCGCACCTCCGAAATGTTGAAATGACGGTGTTATTCCTTCGGGATGCGCTTAACGCGACGAACGCGCGTCGAGATCGGTGAGACCCGACGCCGAGAGACATGACCAACACACTTCACACCGACATGCGTCGAGCCCCCGAGGGGCTTGAGAAATTACTCAGTCGGTCCGGTTTTAAAGTTTGTGTTGAAAAGAAAAAAAAAAGGAAACAAACACTGAGTCCCAGTGGAGCTCGGCGCACGTGCGCGATGCGCGCTCTACTATCACACTTGGACGATTCATGATCCATGCTTTTAATTAAATCTTTATTTCATACTCAGTCTATGAATTGCATGACTGCGTTTGATCATCGCTGTTGTACTTTTTTTCTCTCTTCTGCAGGCTACTGCTTGAATGAATTTCTAAATCAATTATTCATTCACGTGAGTGCTGCAGATCTACTGATGTTAACCTATAGCTGAAATACCTGAAATAAGGAAATATGTCTTAACACAGGTATTACAACCTAAATCAAGTCAACGAGGCCACCTAATGGGGAGTGCCATACTAACCAAATGCGTTTCTCCATGCTTTAACATATTTAAAATACAGTAGTGTCACTTGTTAGGGGTCCTCCTCAAAGACTGTTTATTAAAATGCTAATTTCTGCATATTAGGATACTAAATGTTTGGGAAAATATTTCAGCAAGAGTAAAAGCCAGCACAGCATATTTCCTATATATTACGATGCGTGCAATATATTGAACTAATGAGCTTATCTGATAATATTCAGATTTTATCACCTAATTAGTCATTTGTTACAGTGAAACGACTTTGAATGATTAACTAGTGAGTCATACTGAAGACCTGAATGTATTCAGTGTTTATTATTTTCTGGATCAGTTTGCGCTGTTATTGTCCCTAATGTATTTATAATTGTATTGATTTATTATGATCATTGTTCATTGATCATTGCACGCTATAGTGTGAAATGCGGTTCAAATGTCCTGTAAGCATCAGTTACCAGAATAAAACATACATTGCCTTTACCAATAAATATATTTTTTCTTAAAAGTGATTTTTTTTATTGTGACAATGCATTTTTGATGCCACATTCTACAATAAATTGTAAAAGGTTTAACATTTTTAAAAGCATACATGCATAATTTTAAATATTGATCCTTGTGCATATCAAATTCATTGGTAGTCTCATGATGTGCACCATCACTGAATGCTTAAATTGATTATTATATTACTATAATCACATCTTTCGCTGAAACCTGGAAAGGATCTATTTCCTAAGAACCAAATGTACTTGATTTGAAGAGTTTTGGCTTTCTGAATGCTAATTATTAGACTCGGTAAGAAAACATGAGGAATATATATAAGAAAATATGTTTCTTAATAGAAATACTGATATATAAATTGTTAACAAATGTGATTGGTAATGCATCAGTATAAGCTGACCATATGTGACCCTGGACCACAAAACAAACAAAACAATTCAAAATTGAGATTTATGCATAATCTGAAAGCAGAATAAATAATATTTCCATTGATGCATGGTGTGTTAAGATCAGACAATATTTGTCTGAGGTACAACTATTTGAAAATCTGGAATCTGATTGTGCAAAAAAATCTAAATATTGAGAAAATCACCTTTAAATTGTCCAAATGAATTCAAAGCAATGCATGTTACTGATCAAACATTAAGTTTTGATATATTTATGGAATGAAATTTACAAAATATCATCATGAAACATGATCTTTACTTAATATCCTAATGATTTTTGGCATAAAAGAAAAATCTATCATTTTGATACTTATAATGTTTTTTTGGCTACTGCTAATATACTAGAGCGACTTAAGACTGCTTTTGTGCTCCAGGGACACAAAAAAGGTGTGCTGGCACATATCTCTTTCCTGATTAAGGTCAGTCTGTTTCAAGATCAGATCCAGATCAATGCAGACATTTCTACTGGTTTCTCAGGTTGGATTGCTGAAGCTGGACACTTGAAGAATCCTCAAAGACACAATGATCTGTGAGTTTAGATTTGGCCACCAGCAGCTCATTAATCACAGCTTCAGAGCAGACGATCTGTCTGGAGTCGCCGAGGCCTGAGTTGAGAGCTTTTACACAAGCTCCAGCTGCTTTTGCTCCTGCAGTCTCAAAATCATCATCTAACATGTATGAATTCTTTCAGTCATCACTGTCTGACTCTGTTTATCTCAAACATCAGATATGAAAGTATTGGTTGAGGACACATTTTTGGCGGGCAGGAAACCAGCAGAACTTATTTCTTCTCCACACTCCTCCTTACAAGAGTGACTTGACTGTCAAGATAGCATCTTATCAAATCGTTTGGTAGTTTTATATGGTACTTCTGTCTGTTTTAAAAATGTGTTTTCTGAGATGATAACCTAAAATCACATCTGTGACTTACCAAGTCTGAATGAGACACACACACACCCAAAAACAACAGAGGGAAGTGACCAGCTAAATTGTGAAATTCATGGATTTTACAGTTATGTGTCTATGTTGTAATAACCTGAGTGCATGTAGTGAATTGTGTGACTGCAGCATGTCTTGTCCATGTCTCTGTCTAGTCCGGTTTATAAATAAAGTAATTGCAGTGCAGCTGATGGCTCTTTCTGTGGTAGTGAACAGAGTCCAGATAAGGTGCCTGTATGTTTAAGTCTAAATAATGTTAGAGTTCAGATAAAGCCGTGAAGGCACTTACCACAGACAGGGTGCAGAATATAGTGTGAAACTCAGTTTATTTTTTAGCAAATGTAAAGAATGTCAGTGTAAGGAGGTGCACAGCCTACAGAAAATGTTAATAATCAAGCTCAAGAAGGACAAAATACAAAGTTATTCACTCGTTCATTCATTCATTTGTATTTATTTATTTAGTTTTAGATTTTTTATTTTTGTCTTCAGAAATGGTTCAAATTATGTCAATTCTAGTAATAAGTAGTTTGTTCAATAAACTGAACATGCATACATACACTCATTTAATATTTACATTTTAGATTACTTTTTTAAGTCTTCAGAAATGGTGAAATTCTGTTTTTTTTTATGGTTGCATGATTTTAAATGTTTGAAACAGTCAGCAAGTTCAAGATTAGGGTCAGGGTATGAAATGGGATAAAATCATTATTTAAGGCGGATTTGTGCAGTTAATATTTAAAACTAGCTAATTTGGTAACACTTTAGAATAATGTTCCATTAGTTAATGTTAGTTAATCATTAATTTACATGAAAAAACAATGAACAATACATTTATTACTGTATTTATTAATTTTTGTTAATGCTAGTAAATGAAAATACAGTTATTCAGTTAGTTCATGCTAATTCACAGTGCATTAACTAATGTTAACAAGCACACATTTTGATTTGAATAATGCATTAGTAATTGTTGAAATTAACATTAACTAAGATTAATAAATGCTGTAGGATTGTTCTTGCTTAGATCATGTTAACTAAAGTAGCTAACTAACATTAACTAATGGACCATTATTCTAAAGTGTTACCGCTAATCTTATGCAACATTCATTTTATGTTTCGATATGAGTTTAACATGTCTAATAGTTCTAGTCTCTAGAAAGGATTTGTGCCTCTAATTTTGAATAAAAACAACCAATAGGACACAAAAGTGCAGCTTGTTCACCGGAAAACCCATGAGCTAATCGATCTTGAAGTCTTCATATACAGGAAGTCCAATGTCTGGCATAACAGTCTTGCAGCGCTCTCGGGAAGCTGGATGTTTTTCGCCATCGGTCTTCTAAATATTCCATTCCTGTGATGTTAGGGATGCTCCTTCTCGTCAGGACGCTGCCAGCAGCTGCAGGACTGTCTGTTTCTATCCATCAGGCTTAATATTGTATACACAGCCTCCTTCAAGATGCACCACATCCCATCAGTACAGCCAAGAGAAGATGAACAGGACACAGATGTGTCAGTTTAATTGACTACATCACTACCGCAGCAATACAGACTTGCTAAGTGTATATGTTACATTTGCAACTTAATGTGAGTATGGTCCGGTGTACTTTTTACATGAAGGACATTTTCCATATTGATTTGTCATAGGTGATTGTTTTTGACTCATGCATTTTGACGTACAGTAGGTTTAAAGGAAATGCCCGTAAATGTGATGGAAGGTAAAAAAACCAAACAAACAAAAAAAACACACAACTGTAAATTACCTTTTCCAGTTTATCGATTTTGTTTCTGACAGTCGGCAGAGTTAATAAAAAAAAAAGTTAATGGTTGCAGGATTTTAAATGTTGGAAACAAGTTCAAGCAAGTTCAAGATTAGGGTCAGGGTATGAAATGGGATAAAATCATTATTTAAGGCGGATTTGTGCAGTTAATGTTTAAAACTAGTTAATTTTATGCAACATTCATTTTATGTTTTGATATGAGTTTAAAATGTCTAATATTTCTTGCTTTAAAAAAAAAGGATTTGTGCCACTAATTTTGAATAAAAACAACTAATAGCTTATTCCCTGGAAAACCCACGAACTGATCGATCTTGAAGTCTTATACATTTTCCCTTTTGTTTTTTCATAGGTGATTGAAAAATGCATGCTTTTGACTCATGCATTGTGATGTACAGTAGGTTTAAAGGAAATGTCCGTAAATGTAATGGAAGGTAAAAAAAAAAAAAACACAACTGTAAATTATCTTTTCCATTTTTCTATCGATTTTGTTTCTGACAGTCGGCATGGAAATCAAGACTGAGGCAACAGAAAAACGTTGATCTACACAATATCCCCTTTATTTAGAATTCAATATCATATAAAATCTGTGGATCAAAATGTAACATGATGTTCGTATTGTTACAATACAAGTCGAAACTTTAAAAATATAAAGTATACTGATCGTTTTTCTCCCTATGTTGAAGGCAGTCACAAACTTTTTTGAATTAGATACGTTCCACTTTCTAAACAAATTTGAGGATAGAGAACAACCAACACAGACTGGTCAAAATAAATAAATAAATATAATAAATACATAGATATTGAGTATGTCAATTTCCATCCCAAAAGGATTTCCAGTCCGTTCTGCTTTTGTGACTTGCGTTATTGATGATTTTTTTTGCAGTGTGAATTCCAGTTTTGGATGAAAGCAATGTTATCCTGAATCAGCTTCTTCAAATCGTCTGATGTCAGTGTTTTTGGTTTATGCACTGCGAATTTACAGTGGTCTTTCGCCTGGAAAAACCAAAAGATAAAACATAAGCATTGCATTATTTAAACTTAAAAACTAGCTCATCTTTTTATGCTGCACAACTGCATTGTCTTTCAGACACAGAATACTTTCTACGATTGAACAGAGATGTTAAATGATGAAAACGTTTATTTAACAAGAATTCATGGTGAGGTCAGAGGTTATAGTCTAATGGACAGTGCAAATAATTCAAAACAAACATCTTACGTTGACTCCAGGATGAGAGAAATGCTGCAGGTTCTCCAAAATGTTGGAATAGTTGCCTTTGGGTACAACGGTTTTAACTGTCTTCAGAAAGTGCTCTAGGCGTTCTGCAAAAAAGTCCTTGCACTTACACTGTGGTTGAAAAACAAACAAACAAAACAATCCCCATAAGAATACATTCATGCAATCTATTATTATATTTGTTTTTGCAATTGTTTCATTGTTCTGTAGGCCTTATACAAAAATACTCACTGCATCCTTTACATCTCGAGGTGTTTGGATACTTTCTGTTATACGGAGCTCCTAGAAATCCAAACACAAGTCAGATGATATCAGAGAACGTATGCAACATATTAACCCTTATTAGTCCATAGTCCATTAGTCCATTAGTTTCAATATGGCATGCAACCACTACCAAGACAGTGGTACCAAGTCTTTCTCTCTCATGCTTTAAAAGCAAAATATTTCACTTACATTGAACTGATGCTTCTCAAGATGTTCAAGCCTGTGCAGAAGTTCAGAGAAGGTTTTAACAGTCATGTCTGAGTTTGCATAGCTAAGAGCAAACAGTGCGACCAGAAGACGTAGCAGTTTCATGTTCATGTTCGCAGGGATGCTTTCTAGAGATAATGATCGCATTCTGCACCCTAACCCTTTATATACACCATAACGCAGGAAACTAATACCACATACGCTTACACCTTAAATATATCCATGATGTAAACCAAGTTTCTAAATTGGTTAAAGGGGGAAAATACTTAAGACTGTTACTGCCCACAGAGGAAAACTGTGTTGGAATGTACAGTACACAATCTATGATAAGGTTAATTGTATTATAGTAAGAGTTATAAACGTTAATAATCAACCTCAGAAGGACAAACTACAAAGTTATTAATTCATTCTTTTATTAATTTGTATTTATTTATTTAGTTTAAAAAAAATTTAGTATTCAGAAATGGTGAAATTGTGATTAAAAAAAAAAATTAATGGTTGCATGATTTTAAATGTTGGAAACAGTTAGCAAGTTCAAGATTAAGGGTACAAAATGGGATAAAATCATTATTTAATCATTATTTAAAGAGTAACTAAACCCTAAACCAACTTTTTTTAGTTACTGATCTATAAGAATGGGGCTTTATAAGTGCTGTTCATTGATTCGAGTAACTTTTTTTCCATTTGAGTATAAAGTGTTTTAATTCTACAATATATGGTGTAAAAACGTGTGAGTGCTGCCCTCTTCAGGTTGAACGGTGGCTACTGCAGTTGATTTTTCCTATTGGATGTTGCGGTGGCAAGTGACGTAGGCGGTGGCAGGTGACGCAAGCAGTTTCCAGCTCACCACGCCCCTTGGTACGAGCTACCACGCCCTTGGCAGTATAAAACCATCAAAATCACTGTAGTGAGTCAGGAGCTGA
This sequence comes from Carassius carassius, assembly GCF_963082965.1. Lineage (NCBI taxonomy): Eukaryota > Metazoa > Chordata > Actinopteri > Cypriniformes > Cyprinidae > Carassius > Carassius carassius. The sequence goes on along the minus strand of NC_081783.1, from coordinate 2,662,253 downwards.
ATTGCGAATATTAGTAACGACCAGAATAGACTATTATAGCATCTTTCAGCATATCAATTATATAGTTATTTAGATCTTCAAGTTAGCGTAGATTTATCTTTATTTAAAAAAAAAAAACGACTTATGCGTTCTGTACTAGACTAACTGAGACTTGTCATGGCACTTGTATACTGTTGTTGTTCTCTTGTTGACCTGACTGCTTCTATTGTTCTCATTTGTAAGTCGCTTTGGATAAAAGCGTCTGCTAAATGATTAAATGTAAATCGTTTTGCTGGTTGCGACAGCACTGCTGGACTGCATAGTTTACCAGCAGACTTTAAAATTAAGCGCCAGTGGTTGCATGCACTTGGCCTGGAAGACCGCAAGTTCCCGCCTAGAGCTCGAGTGTGCAAACTGCGTTTTACACGGGATTGCTTCTCCAACGCAATGGAGGTGGAAATGGGCTTCTCCACACAGCTTGCGCTGAAAAGCGACGCGGTGAGGGAGTTAAGACCGCAGTTTGAGCCAGCGGCTCAAATTGATATGAACAGACACCTCGACATCCTCCACTTCAGGTGAAAGTGGGGGAGAAAAGTCCTCTACTTCAAATGATCGCTCTGTTGCAAAGCTACTTGCGTCACTACAGTCACTCTCCATTTTAGCGTCTCTGACAGCAGCTGTCAATCAATCCGTCACTGCGGGTCTCAGGATCACGCCGCACTCGCTCAGCCCCGCCCTCGGTTCATCCCCTCTATCTCCGCTTGTGATCTGCCCACTTTTCAGCATTTTTCAAATATTGTCAGTGGGTGGAGTCAGGCTCTGAGCAGGGGTTTAGTTACACTTTAAGGTGGATTAGTGCAGTTAATGTTTAAAACTAGCTAATTTTAAGCAACATTAATTTTATGTTTCACAAGAAAGGATTTGTGCCTCTAATTTTGAATAAATTGGTTAAAGGGGTGAAATATTTAAGCAAAAGTATTTTTCTTGTTATATAATTATACTGTGCACATGAAGATGTACAGAAGAGGATTATAAAATTGTGAGAAAATAAGTCGAAATCAAATGTTGAGAATAAACTAAATAAATTACAAGAAAAAAAAACTTGTTAAATGTTTGAGAAAAAAGCCGAAATAAAATGTTGAGAATAAACTGATTAAATTACGAGAATCTTTATTTAAATTTTAAGAAAAAAAGTCGAAATAAAATGTTGAGATAAACTTGTTAAATTACGATAAAAAGTTACATTTTGAGATTTGTTTTTTAATTTGGATCAGGTAAATAAACACTCGTGTCAGGTTAGTTTCATCACATTGGACCTCACTTACAGTGTCTGCAGTGGTTAAAGCATATGATGCGATTCACTAAGATTCGAAAATCCATTGTACAAATGCATTTGTGCACTGAAAAGTATTCTAACTGATTGTTGTTGCACAGTGTTTCTCCTATGTGGCCATGGCTTTCATATTTTATGTTTTTGTGAGTACAGTAAATAATGACATTTCTTGTGTGTAAACTAGTCCTTGGGTATGAACAATATCTCTTGACTTGTGGGTGTCAGAGGTTTCTGTAGACTTTTTTGTGGTACTGACACAGTTTACATTAGTGTGCGAAAGGTCATAGTAGAGATATTAATACACTGTATCATACGATCAGCTAGTTCAGTTGAGTGCTTTCACACTGCATTTCAAATCTAATCAGGAAGAGGTGAGATGCACTGAGGGAAATCCATTGATGATGAAATAATAATTAATATAAAATAGGGCCCAACTTCACAAGCTGTAAATAATAGCAGCTTACACTGGTGCAAATGAATGACTCATCACCATGTCATCAGTGATATCTGAACTCTTAACCTTCTTTCTGAACACTCATGTACAAAACATTCAACGTTCAATTAATGAATAGAAAAATTCATTGTGCTTAATGTTTCATCAATATTAAGGAAAGATGTGTAGAATTTTGAAGACATTCTATTAAAAGATCAATGTAATTGACCCTTTGTAGGGAGTTTGATTGACATGCGATCAATAGATAAACATCTGTGGACTTCAATTTGAAAATGATGTGTATTGATGTATTTGGAACAAAATACCTTCTGATGTTCATTCATGTTTATTTCGTGTTACAAATAGTAAAGAGGAATAGATAATCGGTTCATGTGCTTCTTGGACTGAAGCGCTACAGTGATCTGTCACATTAAAGAGCTGCAGAACGGTATTTATGGTTTGAATTTCTTAAAAATGTTTTAAAGCTGAGACTTTGTTTCATACCAAAAGTAACCTAATCTCCGGAGTGAAGGGCCAATAAACATGCAACAGTTTATTGGCTTCATTTACTTTTATGTGCACGTCATGTTGATACATAAAAAGGAAATTTCAATTTTCAGACAACAGTATTGCCAAAACAATCAAACGGATCAGCGTTTAATACGCTATATTATCCATGCCAAGCCAGTAGTTGGCGATGAAAAAAACCACATGCCTGCACACATACGCATTTTTCTGCAGAGCGATGAAAACAAACACCCAAGATGGTGAAAGTAAGTTTGCGTAAGTCGTCACCATTTTCACAAATTCGTGTTTTTTTGTAGTTTACATGTAGACTGTAATGATATTGTTTTCAACAGCTTGCACTTTGAAACCCATCTTCAATAGTCTCATAAAGTTTTTTTTTATTTTTTAAAAACTCTTTTAAACCAAAAGTGGGCTATCCCATTCCATCTCGCTCAAAAGTGTTTGTCAATGTGTTATTGTTGAAGTTTCTGCTATTTTGTAGTTGTTGTTCCTTCTCTTTAGTTTAATTTTCTACTGTGAAACAGCTGCCCAAGGCAGCATTTCCCAAAAGCTTTGTGAGTCCAAAAAGTTCGTAAAACGTGCAGGTAACCAGCCAACTATTGGACCCGGAGATAACGTCTCTATATAGATATTATATACACCATAATTAGTGCTGTCAAACGATTAATCGCAATGAATGGCATCCAAAATAAAAGTTTTTGTTTACATAATAAGTGTGTGTACTGTGTATATTTATTATGTATATATAAATACACACATACAGTATATATTTTGAAAATATTTACATGTACAACCCCAAATCAGAAAAAGTTGGGACAGTATGGAAAAGGCAAAAAAAAAAAAAAAAGATTTCTAAATTAACTTTGACTTGTATTTCATTGCAGACAATATGAACACAAAATATTTCATGTTTTGTCTGGTCAACTTCATGTCATTTGTAAATATGCATCCTTTCCTGTCATTCAGACCTGCAACACATTTCAAAAAAAGTTGGGACAGTAAAGCATTTAACACTTTGTAATGTTGCCATTCCTTTTCACTTAAAAGACGTTTAGGGACTGAAGACACCAAGTGATGAAGTGTTTCAGGTGTCATTTTGTCCCATTCTTCCTGCAAACAAGTCTTAAGGTGGGCAACAGTACGGGGTCTTCGTTGTCGCATTTTGCGCTTCAAAATGCACCACACATTCTCTATTGGAGACAGGTCGGGACTGCAGGCAGGCCAGTCAAGTACCCGTACCCTTTTCCTCTGCAGCCAGGACTTTGTAATGTGTGCAGAATGCGGTTTTGCATTGTCTTGTTGAAATATGCATGGACGTCCCTGGAAAAGATGTCTTCTTAAAGGCAGCATATTGTGCTCCAAAATCTCTATGTACTTTTCAGCATTAATGGTGCCTTCACAGAAGTGCAATTTACCTTTGCCAAGGGCACTGACACAACCCCATACCATGACAGACCCTGGCTTTTGGACTTGTTGCTGGTAACAGTCTGGATGATCCTTTTCTTCTTTGGTCCGGAGCACACGGTGTCCATTCCTCCCCAAAAATACCTGAAATACTGATTCATCTGACCACAGTACACGTTTCCACTGTGTGATGGTCCATCCCAGATGCCTCCGAGCCCAGAGAAGTCAACGGCGCTTCTGGACACTGTTAACATAGGGCTTCCTTTTGGCACAGTACAGTTTTAACTGGCATTTGTGGATGTAACTACGTATTGTGGTACTTGACAAAGGTTTGCCAAAGTAGTCCTGAGCCCATGTGGTGATATCGCTTATAGATGAATGACGATTCTTGATGCAGTGCCGCCTGAGGGATCGGAGATCACGGTTGTTCAGCTTAGGCTTGCGCCCTTGTCCTTTACGCACTGAAATTCCTCCAGATTCCTTGAATCTTTTAATTATGTAATGCACTGTTGAATGTCAAAATATCCAAATCTCTTCCTATCTTTCTTTGAGGAACATTGTTTTTAAACAATTTTATCACGTATTTGTTGGCAAACTGGCGATCCTCGGCCCATCTTTGCTCCTAAAGGATTAGACCTTTCTTGGATGCTGCTTTTGTACCAAATCATAATTACAATCACCTGTTGACATCACCTGTTTCAAATCACATCATTATTTAACCATTTTACCTCATTACTAGCCCTAAATTGCTCCTGTCCCAACTTTTTTTGAAATGTGTTGCAGGTCTGAATGACAGGAAAAGATGCATATTTACAAATGACATGAAGTTGACCAGACAATACATGAAATATTTTGTGTTCATATTGTCTGCAATGAAATACAAGTCAAAGTAAATTTAGAAATCACTACTTTCTTTTTTTATTTGCGTTTTCCATACTGTCCCAACTTTTTCTGATTTGGGGTTGGTATATAAATATATTCATATAATTGATATTATATATAAATATATTTTATATATAAATATAGAATATTTTTCTTAAATATATGCATGTGTGTGTGTGTATTTATATATACATAATAAATATACAGAGTACACACACATATTATGTGAACAAAAACTTTTATTTTGGATATGATTAATCGCGATTAATCGTTTGACAGCACTAACTATAATATATATATAAAATATATTACATATTATTAAGTATTATAATATAATCTATTATAGCTATTATAGCAAGTTCACTGGAACGCAGCGTTAGGTAAACATATTTTAATAAACGATCATGTACTACAATTATGAGTCAAGTGTGCACTTAACCCTTTCACGCATAGTGGTCACTACAGCGGACAGCTATTAAAAAAGCATTTTCTTGAATTTGCACGGGTTTTTATGGCAAAGTTGCACATCAATCTCTTCATTGGACCCTGGTGCATCATCCTATAAATTGCAACCAAGTGGCAAGCCTTTGTGTTTCGATTTCTTACCCCTCCAAACCAAGATGGCCAAGGGTCAGTCAGACATGCCAAGTTGCTCCAGAATATCCACCCATTCCTTCTATCCTAGGAGACTCTTGTAGGTAAAAAAAATATTGCAGCATAAAGCAATATCTAATGAGTCATATCACAGTAAAATTTTCCAAGTTTTGATTTTAGATTGAGAGAAAACTCTGATTAATAGTGGACGTCATGCATGCAATGGCTATATTTCAGCTACAATTCATAATTATAATGTGAATATTATTTTTGAAATTTAAAACTTAAAAACTTAATATGCATTGACTTTTTCTACTGTAAATAAATATATTTGAATTATTAGAATGTAATTTTCATTGACATCGAAAAAAGTCATGTGATTACATAATGTATGACACTTGTAATAAATTACTTTACTTGTTAGATCAAAAAGTAATCTGATTATGTAATGTGCATTATTGTAATGCGTTTTTTTACTCATAACATCAAAAAGTAATCTGATTACGTAATGCATGTTACTTGTAATGCGTTTCTTTACTCGTTACATCAAAAAGTAATCTGATTAGGTAATGCACATTACTTGTAGTTAATTACTTGTTAGATCAAAAAGTAATCTGATTAGGTAATGCATGTTACTTGTAACACATTACTTTACTTGTAACATCAAAAAAGTAATCTGAATGGGTTATGCATGTTACTTGTAATGCGTTACGCCCAACACTGATCATTTCAGATGAGATTGAAAAAAACGTATCGCTAGGTTTTCTCAGAGGAGGGCTATGATAGAAATGTGCATGTCCATCTTGAACATAATCATAATTATCAGCTAATAAGGGTAAATCTCCATACTCTGGTGCACTGGAGGGAGCATCTGAGTGGTTTCCACAGTTGTACCTTGACAGGCTGTAGATAATTCTGATGGAATCACGTCCTCATGTTCTGATATCATAGATACCCGAAGTGCAACTTGTATGAAGTTGTATGAAGCCATTGCAATATTTTGCATTTATATTTTTTGCATATATTTTATAGTTTTCACATTATTTTCTATAATTGCATTGATTAGTTAAATTCACATACTTTATCTGTTTGATTATTGTCTTATATTTAATACAGTATATCTTCAGTTTAAACCAACCGCATGCTGTCCACTCAAGTGGACATCTGAAGATCTCTTTGAAAAATTTGTAAAAAAATAAAATAAAAATCAATTCTTGTTTTTCATGCCCTAAGAGCAATAAAAACACATAGGAAAAAAATCCTGACTGAGGTTATCATAATTCATGCGTGAAAGGGTTAAAGCACAGCTACATGTGATTACGTTAAGTGCATTTTTGGGAAACTCTTGTGAAACAACAACAAACAATTGTAAATTGAGGCTTTTGTAAACACTTTTAAGTGCCAGGATCTATCGTTATCAAAAAACGCAGCCCAGGAAAATGTTGCCACCTTGTGGAAAAACTGATTACTGCAAAACAAATTCAATGTGCATGTGTGTGCAATGTACTATTCTGATGATGAAATTCGCATCTTGCGCACTGTACGCTCACCCTCGAAAACTTGTAATAAGTGAAATATCATTTGGGCTTAAGATGAAAAACCGACTTCCACTGTAAGTGCAAATCTCAAGACTTTTGTTTTGTTTTCAGAAACTGGAACAAGTGACGAAAATCTAAATTAATTTCTATGGTAATCAAACAGAATTTTCAATCAGTTATTCTCACTTTTATTAAAATTATTACACACTCATTATGAATAATGAGCACTAATCTGTTTAGCTGGCCTATTTTCCAAAGAACTGTTTTCCATCACCTCTACATTTAGAAGAAAAGGCACAAATTTGTCAGTGGACTGGTATCCTAATGGACTAAGGTACTAATCTCTATCATTTAAGGGTAAATAAGGTACAAATATGGACCTTTTAGCTTAGGATACTGCCCCGGTGACACCTTTGTACCTTTTAGTCTGAGAATGTAGTTTCATGACATATTACTCTTCAGTCTCTTTGTTTTAAAACAAATTCAGCTCAAATAAATATTTCAGGTGCTTTTCTATATTATTTATTAAGTAGCTATTTAATATTCAGGATCATGTATTGTCAAATTAGCTTATAATATAGTCTTTCGGGACATGATATTTTTGTGCATGCGACAACACAATCAGCAGTGTTAAATGCATTTGCGTTTGCTCCTATTTACCACTCTGCATTTTTAAGTTTTTTGCATTTTTTTTCTTTGCCTTATTCAAAATAATACATTTACATTTCTGTTACTTTTTTCACTTCAGCAATAATCTGCCAAGCGTCGTCTTCTTCTTCAAAAAATAAAATAGAATAAAGTCTGTGCTCCAAAGCATTCAAGATTTACGACAGTTTAAGTTAGAAATTTCATTTTCAGGTTTATGCTCAAAAAGTGGTTAACAGGTAATAAATAGGTCATATCTATTTCAAAAATGTCATTTAGAACCAAAATCTAAAAAAAATAAAAATACAAAAAAAATTAAAAAAAACATCATCAAACTAAAATATAAATTTTCTTGAAGTAAAAAACAGCCAAGTGTCATCACATTTTTGTTATTTTGCAAAGTTGCATTTTTATGGGCTTCACATGAATCTGAGAAAAAAAGAGTGACTCATTTCAGGTGATCAGCATGATGACTCTACAGTTCACTACTTGTCTTGTCTCTTAACACCATCAGGTGCTTAAAAAAAAAAGAAGAAAATATTTAAATGTAGTCTGCCCACAGTCTATAATTCGTGGAATTCACCTTGTGTGGTTTTGCTCTTGTAACGTGACTTAGAACTGCTTATGGTTACTAACCAATTGATATTTTATATACATATCTATATATAGACGTTATATTTTTATAAAGACTTTTCTCAGAGTTCCATTGTTAGGCATTATCGTCTTATGATTTGTCACTACCATTTCATAATTTTTCATTAAAAATGTGATGTTAAGTCAGTGGGCATTATAACTCATGAGTTGTGATGTAGTGGTCACTGTGGATGTGGTCTGTGAAGCCTATAGATCATTCAATTAAAAAAAGGAAGAATCCGACTCTTCCGTACCAGCCAAACTTCCCCAGCTTAACTTGCTCTAGTCCCAGGACACTTTGTGGGTACATAAGTGTGCATGTCACTGATGGCAGCGGTTGACACTGTGTTTGTGAATTCTGAGGAAGGGCATGCATTTCTGCATGTATAAGAGAGATGGTGAGTGATACGAGAAGCGTGTTAATTTCAACCCCAGGTTGTACCATTGCGATTCTTCTCCGTGAGGGAGAAAAAAAGCTTACCAGAGAACAAACCCCTAATGTGAACGATAAAATATGACTCACATTTCAGACGTTCAGAAGTTCAACGACATCGTGGACATTCCAATGTACTTTTATTCCATTCTATTTACTACATCTATTGTCTATATTTCTGCATAAATATAACCCAAAAAAATCACCAGATTTTCCTGAAAGTTGTATCATAGCACAAAAAATTTAGCTCTCTGAGGACCTCAGAAAAAGAGTTGGTATTGTTCATCAGGCTAGAAAAGGTTTCAAAGGCATCTCTAAAAAAAGAGTTTGGAATTCACCAATCCACAGTCAGACAGATTGTGTACAAATGGAGGAAATTCAAGACCATTGTTACCCTCCCCAGGAGGAGTCCACCAACAAAGATCACTAAAAGCAAGACGTGTAAAAGTCCAATAGGTTTCAAAGGACTGCAGGCTAGCTTCTTAGCAGCTAACGGCCTTTCTCACACTGGCTAATGTTAATGTTTATGAGTCCATCATCAGGAGAACACTGAACATCCATTGTGTCCATGGCAGAGTTGCAAGGAGATAAGATAAGCCTAAGAAGCCATCTGTGAAACATGGTGGTGCTAATATCATGGTTTCAGTCTGTTTTGCTGCATGTTGTCTTGAATGGCTTGACATCACTGATGGAACAAAGAATTCTGAATTATACCAGACAATTCTGAAGGAAAATGTCAGGTCATCAGTCTGAGAACTGAATCTCAAGAAAATGTGTGTCATGCAGCAAGGCAACGACCTCAAGCACACAAGACGTTCTATCAAAGAATGGTTAAAGAAGAACAAAGTTAATGTTTTGTAATCACTGAGTCAAATTCCAGACCTTTATCCAATTGAAATGTTGTAGAAGGGCCTGAAGCAAGCAGTTCATAGGAGGTACTGAGGAATGGGCTAAAATTCCAACAAGTCGTTGTGCAGGGCTGATCAGCAGTTACAAGAAACTTTACCTGCAATTATTGCTGCAAAGGGGGTCAAACCAGATACTGAAAGCAACAGAGGCACTTTAAAGAGAAGACTTTTGGCACTCACAAATATTTAACACTGGATAATTTGTCTCAATAAATAAATGACGAAGAATTTATATTTGTCTCCTTTGTTTGTTTGGATTCTCTTTGTCTACTTTCAGGATTTATGTGAAAATCTAATTATGTTTTGGGTCATATTTATGCAGAAATATAGAAAATTCTAAAGGGTTCACAAACTTCAAGCAGCACTGTATATACATGTGTGGGTGTGTGTGTGTGTGTGTGTGTGTGTGTGTGTGTGTATACACACACACACACACACACACACACACACAGTGGGGCTCGAAAGTTTGGGTACCCCTTGCAGAATCTGTGAAAATGTGAATAATTTTCATGAATTAAGAGAGATCATCCTAAATGCATGTTATTTTTTATTTAGTGCTGTCCTGAGTAAGATATTGTACATAAAATATGTTAACATTTAGACCACAAGACAAAAAATGCTGAAACTATTCAATTAACCCCATTCAAAAGTTTGGGAACCCTTATATCTTAATACTGTGTGTTGTTACCTGGATGATCCATGACTGTCTTTCTGTTTTCTGATGGTTGTGCATGAGTCCCTTGTTTGTTCTGAACAGTTAAACTGAGAATTGTTCTTCAGAAAATCTTTAAGGTCGTGCAGATTCTTCAGTTTTCCTGCATTTCTGTATATTTGAACCCTTTCCAGCAGTGACTTTATGATTTTGAGATACATCTTTTCACACTGAGGACAATTGAGGCACTCAAACACAACTATTTAAAAAAGGTTCAAACATTCTATGATGCTCCAGAAGGAAACAAGATGCATTAAGAGCCGGGGGGTGAAAACTACGTAAAATTTAAATGAAGGTAAATTGTACTTAATTTGTGCTCCGGGAAACATACAAGTATCTTCTGTTGCTCACGGAGGGCAGAACTAAATGGAAAAAATTATATTTTAACAAAGTAAGTAAAATGTGGCCATCTTCATCGTGTTCAAAAGTTTTCACCCCCAGCGCTTAATGCCTCTTGTTTCCTTCTGGAGCATCAGTGAATGTCTGAACCTTTTTTAATAGTTGTGTTTTTAGTGCCTCAATTGTCCTCAGTGTGAAAAGATGTATCTCAAAATCATATGTATGTGTGTGTGTGTGTGTGTATTAGGGCTGTCAGTCTGTATTTTTTATGGTAGGTTTATTTTAACAGATAGAGACAGAACAACAACCAAAAAATCCAGAAAAAACACTATATAAAGGTTAGAAATTATTTAGCATTTCAGTGAGTGAAATAAGTATTTGATCCCCTACCAACCAGGGCTCCAAGTTCCAGGCAGGTCTTTACCTCATTACCTGTCCATATCACTTCTCCAAATGATTTGAGTTATTTCAAAGGTCCGTACAGCCTAAAAAAGCAAAAGAACCAAAACCCACGATGACACTGGTCAAATAAATAAATATAGAACAGCTGCATCGCAATAAATTAGAACGTAGAGCAAAAGTTAATTTATTTCAGTAATTCAACTCAAATTGTGAAACTCGTGTATTAAATAAATTAAATACACACAGACTGAAGTAGTTTAAGTCTTTGGTTCTTTTAACTGTGATGATTTTGGCTCACATTTAACCAAAAATTATGGTGACATGTGAATCAGCTAATCAACTCAAAACACCTGCAAAGGTTTCCTGAGCCTTCAAAGGTGTTTCTCAGTTTGGTTCACTAGGCTACACAATCATGGGAAATACTGCTGATCTGACAGTTGTCCAGAAGACAATCATTGACACCCTTCACAAGGAGGGGAAGACACAAACATTCATTGCTAAAGAACCTGGCTGTTCACAGAGTGCTGTATCCAAGCATGTTAACAGAAAGTTGAGTGGAAGGAAAAAGTGTGGAAGAAAAACCGAGAGAACCGCAGCCGTTTGAGGATTGTCACGCAAAATCGATTCAAGAATTTGAGTGAACTTCACAAGGCATGGATTGAGGCTGGGGTCAAGGCATTAAGAGCCACCACACACAGAAGAGTCAAGAGATTTACTGAACCACAGACAACATCAGAGGCGTCTCACCTGGGCTGAGGAGAAGAAGAACTGGACTGTTGCCCAGTGGTGCAAAGTCCTCTTTTCAGATGAGAGCAAGTTTTGTATTTCATTTGGAAACCAAGCTCCTAGAGTCTGGAGGAAGGGTGGAGAAGCTCATAGCCAAAGTTGCTTGAAGTCCAGAGTTAAGTTTCCACAGTCTGAGATGGTGCAATGTAATCTGCTGGTGTTGGTCCATTGTGTTTTTTGAAAACCAAAGTCACTGAACCCGTTTACCAAGAAATTTTGGAGCACTTCATGCTTCCTTCTGCATACCAGCTTTTTGAAGATGCTGATTTCTTTTTTTCAGCAGGATTTGGCACCTGCCCACACCGCCAAAAGCACCAAAAGTTGGTTAAATGACCATGGTGTTGGTGTGCTTGACTGGCCAGCAAACTCACCAGACCTGAACCCCAGAGAGAATCTATGGGCTATTGTCAAGAGGAAGATGAGAAACAACAGACCAAACAATACAGATGAGCTGAAGGCTACTGTCAAATAAACCTGGGCTTCCAGACCTCCTCAGCAGTGCCACAAACTGATCACCTCCATGACACGCCGAATTCAGGCAGTAACTAAAGCAAATTGAGTCCCTACCAAGTATTGAGTTCATGTACAGTAAATGAACATACTTTCCAGAAGGATAGCAATTTACTAAAAATGTTTTTTTTTTTTAAATTGGTCTTATGATGTATTCTAATTTTTTGAGATTGTGAATTGTTGGGATTTTTTTTAATTGTGAGCCAAAATCATCACAATTAAAAGAACCAAAGACTTAAACTACTTCAGTCTGTGTTCACTGAATTTATTTAATACACAAGTTTCACAATTTGACCTGCACCACCCAGACCATGATGAAAGTGAAAAAGTGAAAGTGAAGTGACATTCAGCCAAGTATGGTGACCCATACTCAGAATTTGTGCTCTGCATTTAACCCATCCGAAGTGCACACACACAGAGCAGTGAACACACACACACACACACTGTGAGCACACACCCGGAGCAGTGGGCAGCCATTTATGCTGCGGCGCCCGGGAAGCAGTTGGGGGTTCAATGCCTTGCTCAAGGGATTGATGTGCCATTCAGAGTCGAAACTGATGCCTCCAACATCAGGATAGGGCCCGTACTGTCTCAACGTCAGGGCTCTCCAGCTAAAATGTACCCCTGCGCCTTCTACTCTTGTAAATTGAACTATGCAGAGAGGAATTATGACACTGGAGATGGAGAGCTCTTGGCCATGAAAGTGACATATATGGAACAGCGTCACTTGTTGGAGGTAGCTAAACACCCATTCACCATCTTAACAGATCACCAAAATCCAGGGTATCTGAAGACAGCCAAGCGACTTAACACAAGGCAGGCGAGGTGGTCCCTGTTCTTCTCCGGGTTTGTCTTTACTGTCACATATAGGCCAGGTTCTAAGAACGTCAAGGAAGATGCACTGTCATGGCAGTTTGAGGAGGATCCTGATCAAAAGGTATCAGAATCTATTATTTCCCCATCTCTCATTCTGTCACAGATTCAATGGGACATTATCACTTAAGATGAAATGGCCAACAAGGAGCTGGAGGTGCTGCACAGAATTGTCCTCAGGACAAGTTATTCATTCCTGGTAGTCTTTGAGAGAGAACAATATCACAAGTACACACTTCACTCAGTTCAGTCCATCCAGAAATCAACGCCACCGATCAGCTTTTCCAGAATCAATTCAGGTGGCCATCTCTTAGGAGAGACACCACTAACCACTAAGTCAGCAACCAGCAGGGCTGCTTCAACCTCTGCTCATACCTCAACACCCCTGTTCACACATCGCCGTGGACTTCATCACCGACCTGCCCCGCTCCAGTGCCCATACTACCGTCCTCACGGTCATAGATCATTTCTCCAAGGCCTGTTGGCTCATTTCTTTAGCTAAGCTTCCCACTGCACAAGAAACAGCTGAGAATCTGTGTGAACTAGTCTTCCCCTTCTATGGTTTAGCCAAGGGCTCACCATAGCTTTATTGCTCATTCAGCTTTTTAAAACTCACAAATGCTTGCTCTCCAACTTTGCATACTCATGGATGAGGCATGAAGATAGTGATAAAAATGTGAAAAAGGCCAGAAGTAAAAAGTAGACATAAATGGCAGAATATAAAATTAGGTATTAATGCATTTAAATGGTTTCCTTTTCTCATATTTTTTAGTATAAGTGCACTGTGCTCACATTTTTATTTTTTTTGGAATTTAATGGAAAAATAATAGGTTACATATATGCTTGTGCCTTATATTGTGATCTCGAATTGCAGAATATATTTTAGTGCAAGCATTTGAGAGACGTTCTTGTGTGCTGCGTATACATGCACAGTTTGCAACTTTAATCGCCTTTTTTGGTAACTTCATGACTTAGCTGATGATAAAGCTAGGTATGTATGCTCATAGTTTCATGTGCGGGTTATGATGAAGTGTTATAGAGCATGCACCGCATAGTTGCGTGCCATTGAAGAGTATTCCCCGTAAAATGGCTGGTTAGACAGGAAAATGTGTTTTACTGACATAGTTTGAACAACATCTTATCAGACCGCAGTTCACAGTTGTTCAACTGAAACTTATTTGGCTGCTGGAGCTTTTCCTCTCTCATCTGACTCGTGCCTGACGCTGAGGTGAAGCTGAAGTGGAAGTGAAGCTCCTGTTTGATGTGGTCATTAAGAGATAAGGTGGTTGCACATCTTAAATGCATTTCTTGTCAAGAAAAAAAAAACTGCAGTTTTGAGTGTGGTGGCCAAAGGAGTGGCCGCTGGCTCCGCCCCTGCATTCATATTTACAATTTTGAGCATACCAGGGTGATTATAAACATGAAATTATCCAGCCTTGGCTTCCTGCTCCACAGAAATATAAATGGGAGGGAAAACAAAGGCCAAATTCCCTTAATCATCCATCACAATAAATAATAATAATTTATTTCTGATGTGCAGCAAACGATAATTGAGATTCACAAATTAGAAAGTGACTTTCAGAAAAGAGCTAGAGCAGTGAAAATTCATGCATCGTGTGGAGGAGAGGTTGAGAGGCTAAAGACTCTCCGAGGACCACAGCAGGAGAATTGCAGAAAATAGTTGAGTCTCAGAGGTCAGAATACGTTGTTTGGGAGGGTTTCAAGAAGAAAAAAACAAACAAAAAAAAAACAAAAGAGAATGTTCTCATGCAAAAACAATCCCCAACATATTCAGTTGTCAGACACGATTGAAACAATGGCACTGGCTTATATGTACCCCATGTGTACGATGAAATATACTGCTGTATTTGTTATGTTGTGGGCCTATATTTCTCTTGGATGTCTTGTTTAGACACATGGCACCTTTGATTATATCAAATACCAACAGATAAAAAAAAATCAAAAAGTGACTGTCTGTTAGAAATCTTATAATGGGCCATGTTTGGATCTTCCAACCGGACAATAATCCAAAAACAAACCTTAAAAACAACACAAAAATGATTCACTGAGCACAAAACCAAGCTTCTGCTATGGCCATTCCAGTTCCCTACAGAAAATGAGTGTGGTGAAGCACCACCATCATGAATCTGGGAATCTGAAGGGTCTAGAGAGATTCTGGATGAAGGAATTGTCTCTGCTCTTTTCGAACCTCATCAGGAATTATAGGAGAAAACTCAGCTGTTATTATGCCAAATGGAGGTTCCATAAAACATTGAATAAGAGGGTAACGTTAATTGTGTCCAATGTGTATTAGAGAAAAACATGTCATAATGATATTTCCCCTGATTTTAAATTCTTATCCTCCAGTGAAAGGCTGGATTTATGTGAATATTCTAAATATATGATCAAAAAGATTAACAATGCAGATTTATTTTCACAGCCTTCTTTTGATCATATTTACCAAGGGTGCCAGTAATTCTGACCATGTCTGTACATATACTCACACACAACATGTCGAAACATTGTTTAAACATGCAGCTCACCTGAGTATTGTCGCTGACTATTATGACCACTGAGTTCCCATCTTGTGATGGCTATCATGTCATGTCACAAAACTCGATCTCAAACTGTTTTTTTTTAAGATCCCTATACTCAAATGGCCTCCATAAGCACCAGGGGGCATATAACAGAAAGTCTTAGGTCTTAACTTAAGATATGATTTGAATTGGGAATTCTTATCTTATCTTATCTCTAGTTAGGAAATCTTAAATTGCATAATCACGCTGGACATTCCACTCTCAGGTCTTTTAACCAAGCAACCAACAATGCATGAGCTGCTATTAAGGTAAAAAAAATAAAATAAAAGGTACTTAACTTTGAAAATCACCTTTTGCAAAAAAAAAAAAAAAAAAAAGTGCATTAGTCACTTGCACAATAACGGGTAATTCTCCATGACGCTTTTGTTGGTCTCTGTAATGCTGGTTGCAGTTTCTGTGCTAACTATAATATTTTCTTGTGTAGCAGTCTGTAATTACATAAGTGTTTTTTCATCAAAATGTAACACATCTTCAGAGTCTTTCTGCTATTAAACATCTCCGTTTTTCATTTTCATTTATTGTAATGTAATCCCATTGTTGGACAGCGCAATTGTAAGTGTTTTTTCTGTTAGCTTCTGTTAATTTCTAAGTTAGGACAGCTGTGGGGTTGTCCTAAAGTTAAGAAGTTTTTAGAATTATTTATCTCAAGTTAGGAGTTTTCTGTAATACAACCAAGATCCCTCATGTCAATATGGACCAAAATCTCTGAGAAGTGTTTCCAGCACCAAGTTGAATCTATGCCACAAAGAATTAAAAGGATAGTTAACCTAACCTTAAATTGTATTACCCTCAAGCCATCTTATGTGAATATGACTTACTTCTTTAAGACGAATACAATTGGAGTTATATTAAAAATCTCCTGGCTCTTCCAAGATTGATAATGGCAGTGAATAGGTGCTGAGATTTTGAAGCCCAAAAAAGTGCATCCACCCATCATAAAAAGTGCCTTACACAGCTCAAGGAGGTTTGGCCTTCTGAAGTGATGTATTTGTGTAAGAAAAATCTATATTTAAACCTTTTTTTTTTAAACCATAATCTCAAACTTCTGCTAACTGTCGTACACTGTCGAAATGCAGACAGAAAACCAAACATGAATGAGAAGTACAAAACAAGGATTTGTAAAGAAAAATGTCAGAGGAATTTGGATTTCCTTTGCTGTAACCAAAAATTGGTTTTCGCGATACTAGTATATTCTCACCAGAGCTTATGCTACACCTTGGTTCTACATTATGAAAGCAAAAGGGGGTCCAACCCGGTACTACCTAGGTGTATCTAAGAGTGGTAAAATTTTACAATAAAATTACATTTGTTACTTCTAGCTAACTAGACAAACTAACAACGAAAAACACTTCTTAAGCTTTTATTAATATAAGTTCATGTTAATTTTCAACATTTCATCATACATTATGAAAATCGGAAGTTGTATTAAAGGTCCCGTTTTTCATGCTTTTTTGAAGCTTTGTGTTTACAGTGTGCAATATAACGTGTTCATGTTTCGCGTGTAAAAAAAAGTTTTTTTTACTAGTTTTGGACTAGTTTGGACTAGAGATGCGCATGAAAATCGCATTTGATTTTTATTTGCACAGCCCTAACATCTAGTTAACAAAGCTAAACAGCCTTGCCCTTTGTGTAATAAGTTACAGAAACTGTTAAACGCACCAACTTAAATAATAAAATACACTTACTGGTTGTGGTCCATAAACAACGCCTTCTCCAGACAAAGAGGGAACTGCTCCATCTTTTTTTAAGAATAATCTTTGTGCGAATCCGGCATTAAACTGATTGAGATTGAGGAAGTTGTCCTCAGCTAAATGTGCTGCACATAGTTTTACATGTGGATTATAATTTTCGGGAACCAAGTTAAACATTATTTGTAATCATTGATCTCCAAGTACAGCGTCCCTGGGAAGGCCAAACAAAGATGATTGGACTCCGAGATGAAAATAACAGCGTTTCGACGACAAACACTAACGCAACTCTTCCTCTTCTCCGTCGGAGCGCAACGAAACCACGCCCCCTTTTTGTGTATTCATGTGGGCGGAGGTTAGTCAAAAAACTGTTTTAGTGACATCATTACTGCAGGAACCAGAGGGATGTAGTCCAAACGGGTCGTTCGTTGAAGGCGAATTCTGTTAAATAAAATATCTAGCTTGGCATTGAACTTTGAGCTTTATAATTTTACAGATATTATTTATACTCGAACAACAACATTACACACTAACTAAAGTTTAAAACATGGGATCACAAAGAATGGGACCTTTAATGTTATTTAATGGACTAACAAAACATAAATAATTAATTGTGAATAATTAACTAGCAAATTTCTGCAACGCAAGCAATTTAATCAAATGTAGACATCGCTAAAAGTTCTGAAAAACAACATTTCGAACTATCTTGGTTTCAAGATACAACAGAGAATCTATAAAAAAAAAAAAAAAAAAAACACTGACAGGAGCGATCTTGAGTTTCCGGAATGAATGTGTGTTTCAGTGCAGATGGTTTTGATTCAGATGCTTGATGAAAAGTTGTGAAGAGAAAACTAGAGTGTGATTTAGAAGAAACGTCTAGAAGATAATTACTCTACTACTGAGGAACAGTGAAAGTCAAAGGCTGGAGGGTGATTTTAGGCCTGACTAGGCAGTCCCAGACCAGTCATGAAGGAAAATTGACTTGCGTCATGGAGTTTCGGTGAAATGATGTTCTGGATTCTATGCATCATTTTAAACTATTAATGTGGGCAGTAATCATACACTCATAATGCATTTGCGGCCAGTGTGTTATAATCAACAATAATCAAAAATGGAGAATGGAACACACTAAGGAAAACATTGTGGTTCACAACCTATTAGTATAACACACAACCGATGACAGATTTGCATGAATGTCAGCTGCAGGTAACAGGCTTGATCAAGCTACTTAGATGTGCCTGTCAGGTTTTAAAGAAGTGTTTTATATGCTCAGACCATTTTAGCACATACAGAGCTTTTCTTTTCTGTCCTTCGTGGAGCAGTGTACCTCTCCATGAGCGCCACTAGAGAGCACTGTATAACCATGAAAACCAATGCCCAGTTCATCCACACATCTCTATGGTAGGATGATGCTGAAAGTGCACTTACAAACACGTTAAAATGCCTGTTCGTCACTACATAGAAACATCAAACCAAGTTGCATCTGTTGATAAATTAACTGGAGCTTTTCTTTGAAAAATCATTAATTTTCCTTTTGCACTTACCTTATTAACCAAGTGGTCCTGAGATCATTGTGTAGGAAGGTGTTTCCCTTAAAGAGCCCACGGTTGTAGTAGTAGTAGAGTAACCACGTGTCTAGTTTCCACATGAACTACGACCCACTAATGTCTGAGAACCATAAGGTGTCTAAATACTGTTGTAAAATGTGCGTGAGCTATATTTATATAAAATAAATTCCTCTTGGTTCGATATCAAACAATGACAGCTGGCAACTCTCAAGCATTCAGCACAAGACTGACGCACTTGATGCTGTTTTCGCGCCAAAAGTCCATTTTCACACACACAATCAACCAAAACATATAGGCGACATTTTTGTGTGTTTCTAAATTAGTACTAAAGCATATATAAATGTAAAATTATCATTTAAATTGACTAAAGTGTTTTGACTGAAACTCAGATAGACCAATAGCGTGCAGGAACAGCACGTAATCAACTAATCCAATCGTGGCATGCAAAAAGGTGGGATCTACGGATAACAGTCAATGCAATGCAAATACTCATCGTAAATTTAATGAATGAAGAGTGTAGAAAAAAGGTCAATGAGGTAAACAAGGACAAAATCCGGACATTTGTAGAAATACAGGCCAGGACATGGATTTCGTGTCCGAGTATGGTCAACCTAATTTCTATCATTCACATTTGTGAGGTACAAAAAAACCAAAAACAAGACAAGACAGATCTTCAGTCAGCACTCTCTTGAAATGTTTATACATTATAGGTTTTTATTGTTTGGGAAATTAAGATTTATATCTGGAAAACGGTTTCATTTAATTCTAATTACCTTTGAATGTAATTAGAAATGCTTTGGATAACTGAGAAGGTGTTTCACATGAAATAAATAAACATGAACTGTTATGTTATGAGCTATTAGGCCATGAGCAAAAGTCAGCAGCAGAGCACTGATCACACAGGAAACTGCACGGAGCATTTCTTGAAACAGAGATAGGAATCACAATGCACAGCCACATCTGAGCAAGAGCTATACTACGCTGTTCACTAAAAATGCTGAAGCATGATTACGTGATAAATAGAGACAGTTATTTTTTTTTCACTCAAATGTTAGAATTTTTTTTTTTTTTTAGAAAATGCAAGTATTTCTTATCACTCCATCGCCTGTATTAAAAACACAGTCATGTCGTGTGCAGTTTTTCTTTCTGTGCTTGCTTTAACAGATAAGATCTACAGCTTTCTCCTGCGAAAGTCCTGAAGCTGTGAGAT
The DNA here is from genome assembly GCF_963082965.1 of Carassius carassius. Taxonomy (NCBI): domain Eukaryota; kingdom Metazoa; phylum Chordata; class Actinopteri; order Cypriniformes; family Cyprinidae; genus Carassius; species Carassius carassius. Next base: position 2,642,258 of record NC_081783.1, on the reverse strand, counting down.
GCAGGTTTCATCAAATTTACTTTTACAACAGTTTAACTTTCAGACATACTCTTTCAGGTCAATTGTATACATATGACTAGTCAGTTTAGAGTAAAACTAGATCCCAAACTTAGTTTGTAACTTATCACAACAGCTCAGTTTATTTAAGTTTAGATCTCGTTGTTATAAACCAAAGTGTGTGTGTGCATATATATATTTTTTTGTCAACTTGTCAACTATCAGTCATTGAAGTGTTAGTAGACTGCTAACACTTTATTTTTTCTCTAATGGTCCATCAACAGATATTCTACTAACTATAAGTAACTGCAAGTGCATGTCAACTTATTCTTCTAACCCTAACCTAAAAGTCTACTAATACAATAATGGGAGTTAGTTGACATGCATTTGCAAAGTCACTTAGGGTTAGAATGTTTAAAGTGGACTATTAAAATAAAGTGCTGTAATACAAATGTATTTTTCCTCAAGGTTTAAGCGTTAAAATAAAACCATGAAAATGTGTGTCATCACACATTTACAAAACAAAGTTTGAATTACTTAATGCAAGCCTTTGTTAATTGAGTTACACTTTTCTTTAGTTTGCCTAAGTGAATGAATGCAATAATGCTATGTGACAACTCTTATTTCTCATTTTCACAAGTAATGTCATGTGTCATGAAGCTGAGGATGTGACAGCAGGTGTAAAACTGAATATGTAGAGTGACAATGGAGCGACAGCACCCTCTGCAGATATATCATCTACAGCACTGGATTATAACCAAATGTTTTTGTAACTCGTGTGTGTTTTTAATGTTAAACTTGTGTGTGAATGAGTACTCACATGTTGTGACAGCCGCTTTCTGTCCGTGTTCTTCGCATGTGTGCTCTCAGAAAACCGTATATCAGAAGTTTAAACTAATATGGTTTAAAAACGCATGATTTCAGCATGAAGAACATGATAATCAGAACCAAAAACTCTATTTTGTAAAAGGGGGCGGGGAGCAGCGGCAGCAGCTCATTTGCATTTAAAGAAACAGGCATAAAAAAAACAGCATATTTCTACTTCCACTCAAAATAAGCATTTTCAAAATTATATAATAAGTTATCTGTGGGGCGTTTTGAGCTGTAACTTAACACCCATTATGGGGACACCAGAGACGTATATATAACAATGTAAAAAGGGGCATGTCTCTTTTAACATTGAGTTTTTCATTTCTATTTTTTTTTTTAATGTTTTTTTAAATTAGTTTATACATTGATTCAAGAGATATCTTTTTTTTACGGCAATGCAACTAATATATTTCAGTTTTAACTGAAATAACTTTTAAGTTTAGAGTAGTTTAGAATACTAGAATTAGTATTCTAAACTACTCTAAACTTAAACATTATTTCAGTTAGTTGCACAGGCTACATTTATCACTGATATTTTTGTCTTTTTTTTTTTCAAATCTATTAAATTGGCTTTATTTTTAATTTAGCCTTATTTCAATTTAAAAATAATTAAGTAAGCAATAACAGTATTTCGATGAACTAGTTCTCTCATGACTTAAACACATTTAAATCATAAAATAGGGGAAACTAAAGCCCTCAACCAAATTTCCAATATAGAAAGATAATGTATAAAAATGACAATAAAAAAAATAAAACCTTGAAGATCAGACTGTAACCGCTATGGTCAATATACGGCATATGATGGAAAAATTCAGATGATTTTGATGGTGTTTGGCTTGTTTTAAAGGGAGAAGAGTTTCTCAAAGTTTCCTTTTTCATGACATGGTAACAGTCTCATAATAATAAACAACAGCAACAACAACACCACATTCCTACTGTTCTTGATATTGTTCTTTTGTTCATATTTATCCAGGGTTAATAGAGACATTTTTTGCAAAGTCATCTCAATTTGCAAAAAAAAAAAATTTCAAAGCACAATAACGGTCATCAACGTCATCTAAATAAAATGCAAAATGTTACCTAGATAAAGTTGCTATTGCAATAGACTTTTGTTGTTGTGTGGCGTCTTCAGAGGATGTGAGAAAAGCGCTTCATTGGTTCATGTGCATGACTGTACAGTATGTGTATACTGTCGGTCCATCCTCTGAAAAACGAAAAAAGGTCAAAAGGATGTGGCAGTTATTTCAGAAATCAACTTATGATGAAGCTGTATGACAACAATCTGCCATCGTGGGGGAATGAATGGAATCTGTTGTTACAACAGTGGACAGAATTAGTGTCTAAAACCGACAAATGACTAATAAATAGTGACTGCATCAGTCAGGGTGATTCCCTTCATAGGCAACACACCCAAGCATTATTATTATTATTATTATTATTATTATTTTTTATAAGTAATGCCTGATGGTCCCAGCAGACTTTTAAGTTTAAGGACAATGTGAAAAATGCAAAAAAGTGTTGTTCTCCTTTATTTTAAGGGGATTCTCAACATTATTGCGATTATCTGAAATCTCTAAGTGATTATGGGGGTGTGCAAGCATTTCGGGATTTTTTTTTTCTTTGACGTGTAATCAAAAGAATCAATTTAGCGGATGTCATTTCCTCTGTCAGTGCTATAAGAAGACTGATCAGTGCTGAAACTATGAAGACCATCTCAGTAACTGCAGACCTCAGTAGGAATTAATACAGCCAACATGAGGACTTTAATGCTCTTGGTGCTGACAATTGTAGCTGTTACTGGATCGAAACATCCTAGTGTAACCGATACTAAACTGAAACTTAAAACGAGAATAAATCTACTAATGGAAATTAAGGAGAGTGTGGATATGGTCCTAAAAGATAGTTCAACCGTAAGAACTTTAATTATTTCATCTGGTTCTCAAGATCCAAACAGTGGTTGTTCTTCTTACTCAAACAACCTTCAAACTTTCTTTCACAGAATCTCGAACAATTTGTAAAAGATGTGTTTCCGTCAGCGGGCTGCTCGGTAAGTTGATTCTTACATCACATAACATGCTTTTCTAACACTTGATTTCATTATCTAATTAACTGAATATGGTTACACAGGAGATACACCTTTGCCAAGCAGCAAAGGTTATGAAAACCACACATCTAAAGTTACCCAAATCTAAAGTTATCTCCAAGCTACATAGGAGATTGTATGCCTATTCAGGGGTAAGTCATCTCACAATATTCATTTGTTGAATTAGATGATAAACATCACGATTACTATGCTGTGTCTATATTATTAGAGTATCATTCTGTGCGAAAACCCAATGCTATGCACTGATATTATCGGCATGATTCTTACAATTTATAAATTATCAAATGTCATTTCCTTTTTCCACTACTATCGGTTATTTCTGCCCAGTATCACCAAATTGAACAGCACTGCTTGTCTGAAAAACTGACTTAAGCTTAACTTAACAAACGATTGACTTAACGAAGCTTATAATATCTAATGACTGACTTAAATAAGCTTGACTTAACTAAGCCAAACTTAACTAAGCTTGACCTAAAGCTTATCTAATGAATGACTTTACTAAGATTGACTTAACTAAGCCCAACTTAACTAAGCTTGCTTTAACCAACAAGGACCAGTTGCATAAAAGGTTTAGACAAGGCTTAAAAGTTAGTTATCTATTTTTTTTTTTTTTTTAAGATGGGTCAAAAAAAGTAAAGATTTGTCTAAGTGTAATCCAAAATATATGACTAATTACCACTTGGCTAACTGTCAATTGGTCAAACTAGTTTCACAAGACATTGACTTAACATAGAGGCTAAGTTTATGCAAGGATCCCCCAGCTTAACAAACTAATTCAGACTTAACTAAGATTAACTTAACTAACCACTGATTCATTTAAGATTTTCAAAGGATTCCGGAGTCCTAACAGTGGCACATGCAGAGGAAACACACAATATAGTTTTCAATAATCTATTTAAATAACAACATTTTTTACTCTTTAGAGAATTAGTTATGCCTACAAGTCTAAATTTATAGACTGACTCTAGACTGCTTAATGAAAGAGGTTTGATGTAATCTAATAGAGCTATATGTGTGTGTTTTTCTCCACAGCAATGTAACTTCAGCGTTCAAGCTTCAGAGGAACACCAAATGAAAGATTTTCTGACAAAAATCAAATACTGCTGCAATAATCTACTCTCAAGCATGAAAGACCAGAGGAAATGACTCAAGACTTCTTAGGAACACAATATTATATTTTTGTATTTGGTCATATTTATATATTTATTTTATTTATGAATAAAAGTATTCTGAAAAGATTTTTTCAGATGATTATGAACTAAAAAAAACCTTTCTTTTACTTTGTAAAATAATTTAATTTAAAGAGGAGTACAGGAAAAAAAAACAGAAAAATGTAAACATTTTTAAATATTTCATAAGACTAATGGTTTACTACAGTGCACAATGGAAATACATTACAGTTAAGACTAAACTGAGCTAATGGCACCACAGCCAGGGGAACATGGCATGCACTACATATAAAAGAACAACAAAATACAATTAAGTAACATAGCTTGTGTACACTGAGCTAAAGCAATTGCACTCTGCCAATTGTATAAAACATTAAGATTAGATTTGTTTCTCAATAGCATATTCCCTGACGGCAAGCTCATCTCTTGTGTCAGATCAATAACCTGCTCATCCCAGCCATCAGTGTAAAGCAGAATATACAGTAACAGTGTTTGTGTTAAAGGTGAAATGTGCCTTTTGGAGTGCTATAATTAAGACATGTTACAGCAAACTATCCTTAACTAAACCCAGCTTTGGAGCAGCTCTGGAGTTCCTGCATATTAACACATGATTAATTTTCTTATACACATGTCAAAGTGCCTTAATGTCACAAGACTCAGTATTCCCTAAGACATATACTGGACTGGCCTTGAAAATGCACAAAATATGGTGGTCTTCATCAGACACAAGGCTCACTGTAGCAGGGATTCAATCACAGCCTCTGGTTTGGAGGAACGTTTCCTAAAAACAATGAGATTTTTAGACAGACATTTAGACAAAAATATATGCACATGACAAAAATGATGTAATTTAGATGATATAAAGAGTTTTGCATTCACATATGTAATTCATAATTGCTAAAATTGTTCAAAAGTGACAGACATTTATGTTACAGAAGATTTCCATTTTTAATAAATACTGCTCTTTCTTATGAACTTTCAATTCATCAAAGAATCCTGAAAAATATATATATACTGCATCTTATTTTTTCACAAATATATTAAGTAGCTTAAGTATTTTCAACATTGATAATTATAGTAAATATATTTTTTGAGCAGCAAATATAATCAGCATATTAGAATGATTTCTGAAGGATAATTTGATACATGAGTAATGGTGCTAAAAATGTAGCTTTGATCACAGGAATAAATTAATTTTTACAATATATTTAAATAGAAAACAGATATTTAAAATACTTCCATTTATTTAAAATGTACAATAATAATAATGTATTATTATTTAACAAATTTTTTATCAAATATATGCAATCTTTGTGAGCATAAGAGACAAAAAAAAATATATATATATATATATAAAATACACAACATATAGACGCCAAATTGGTTAACAGCAGTGTACAAAATGTGAAACAGTGCAAAGAAATGCAATAATGTTTTACTCAGGATCACTCATGTTCAACTCTGAAGAGACATGCTTTATTATTATTACATTAAATAAGTCAATACATGATACATAATGCACCTGTGTATATATATATATATATATACATATATACATATACATATATATATATATATACTGGTGCATCTCAATAAATTTGAATGCCATGGAAAAGTTAATTTATTTCAGTAATTCAACTCAAATTGTAAAACTCATGTATTAAATAAATTCAATACACACAGACTGAAGTAGTTGGTTCTTTTAATTGTGATGATTTTGGCTCACATTTAACAAAAACCCAACAATTCACTTTCTCAACAAATTAGAATATTTTGACTTGCCAATCAGCTAATCAACTCAAAACACCTGCAAAGGTTTCCTGAGCCTTCAAAGTGGTCTCTCAGTTTGGTTCACTAGGCTACACAATCATGGGGAAGACTGCTATTCTGACAGTTTTCCAGAAGACAATCATTGACACCCTTCACATGGAGGGGAAGACGCAAACATTCATTGCCAAAGAAGTTGGCTGTTCACAGAGTGCTGTATCCAAGCATGTTAACAGAAAGTTGAGTGGAAGGAAAAAGTGTGGAAGAAAAAGATGTACAACCAACCGAGAGAACCGCAGCCGTTTGAGGATTGTCACGCAAAATCGATTCAAGAATTTGAGTGAACTTCACAAGGCATGGATTGAGGCTGGGGTCTAGGCATCAAGAGCCACCACACACAGAAGAGTCAAGAGATTTACTGAACCACAGACAACATCAGAGGCGTCTTACCTGGGCTGAGGAGAAGAAGAACTGGACTGTTACCCAGTGGTCCAAAGTCCTCTTTTCAGATGAGAGCAAGTTTTGTATTTCATTTGGAAACCAAGCTCCTAGAGTCTGGAGGAAAGGTTGAGAAGCTCATAGCCAAAGTTGCTTAAAGTCCAGTGTTAAGTTTCCATAGTCTGTGATGATTTTGGTTACAATATAATCTGCTGGTGTTGGTCCATTGTGTTTTTTGAAAACCAAAGTCACTGAACCCGTTTACCAAGAAATCTTGAATTTTGGTTCATGCTTCCTTCTGCTGACCAGCTTTTTGAAGATGCTGATTTCTTTTTTTCAGCAGGATTTGGCACCTGTCCACACTGCCAAAAGCACCAAAAGTTGGTTAAATGACCATGGTGTTGGTGTGCTTGACTGGCCAGCAAACTCACCAGACCTGAACCCCAGAGAGAATCTATGGGCTATTGTCAAGAGGAAGATGAGAAACAACAGACCAAACAATACAGATGAGCTGAAGGCCACTCTCAAAGAAACCTGGGCTTCCAGACCACCTCAGCAGTGCCACAAACTGATCACCTCCATGACACGCCGAATTCAGGCAGTAATTAAAGCAAAAGGAGCCTCTACCAAGTATTGAGTTCATGTACAGTAAATGAACATACTTTCCAGAAGGCCAACGATTCACAAAAAATTATTTTTCTTTTTTCTTAGTCTGGATCTTTCTTTTTTTTTGGTCTTAAGTATTCTGATTTGTTGAGGTTCTGAATTGGTGGGTTTTTGTTAAATGTGAGCCAAAATCATCACAAACTACTTCAGTCTGTGTGCATTGAATCAATTTGAGTTGAATTACTGAAATAAATGAACTTTTCCACAACAATCTAATTTATTGAGAAGCACCTGTATATTTATCTAGATTTATGGACAATTTTTATATACTCTATACTTATAGTGCCAATTTCAGCAATTACATATACCTATATACAACATCTAAAATCATAATTATTAATGCATCACATATGAAACTAAGATGAAGGATTATTTAACAGCAACTAGTTGCAACAGTCAGATGCATTTGTGTGTGCAAAGGCGTGAACCAGAAAGTCCAAAAATAAAACAAAGCATCACACCTCACCTACGAGCAGTTTTAGGCCTGGACTTTCCACTCTTTGATGTCCGGGGCCTTTCTAGTTTCATTAGGGACTGTCTCATGCTCTCCTCAGTGTAGGCCAGATAAACATGGGACAGGTCCACTTCAAACGGCTGAATCACAAAAGAGTGACAGAGGACAAAAATGAAACATGAAAAGGGAGCAGCGTGCATCACGTGTGCCTAAGTAGATCTGAACGGATGCTTACATCTTTTTCTTTTTTGTCTGACACAGGTGTCTGTTTTCTCATGTTGTTGCCTGTGTAGGCCACACATTTCTAAAAAATAGCAAATATATCAGCTGTATTATGTATTTCCATTGCACCCAAACATCATGAAATGTGTTAAAGACGCTCACCAGCTGCCATTCTCCAATGTCCTCATTCCAGTGCACATAGTTCTCAATCATCTCCTGCACACAACAGAACAAAAAAGACATTGTTTGCATGTTTTAATAGTAGTGCAGCTGAAATTCGGAGATAAATATCAGATATTGTGAATATTCTTTTGGGCACTTTAGAAATTCATGTTAAACTCAGAGTAAATAAGCAAATCTAGTAAATACAGATTATTATTTTATTGAACTGCATTTGAAATATTCGATTCTTAAAGTGAAAGTTCACTATAATAATATATTTTAACTTTGGTTACCACTGATTTCCATTGTGCGGCCCAAAAAAACAAAACAACGCTTCTAGCATTTCTTCTCTGTTTCACAGAACAAAATAATATGGGTTTGGAACGGCATCAAGAGTAAATGATGATGAGGATCATTTATGGGGTGAACTATCTATCTCGAAGACGTTCTGTACAGTTAATTTGCTAGCTGTTTTGACATTTTCGCCTTTATTGTGCAAGTGCAGCATTTTACAGTGTATATTATCAGCAAAAACTATCTGATTAATCAAATCCTGACAAGGGAAAAAACAAAAAATGATTTGCATGCTTATTTATGCAACTGCTGCATCCTGAAGCGCTGTGTTAGTGCAGGAGAAACAAGAAACGGAGAGAAACGCAATACTTCAGTTATTAAAACAGGGTTTCTGCTGGTTAAACGAATGAAAATTTAAGTCCTTTTTAAGACCGAGTAAAGACAATTTAAGGAATGAATTGAATACACACCAAACATCATGTACTTGGAGCAAAACAAAAAAAAAAAGTCTTGTTTACTGTAAAATTAATCAAAATGAAGTGAATTCATGAATTAAAAAAACTACGCAAATATCTACTAGAAAAAATCAACTTAATTTATAGGATACATTTTCATACCTCGCTGACTGATGTTTGTTCTTGTTTAGTTAGTTTTGTACACTTTCTCAAGACTTAATTTACATTTGCAGCTCAAGTAAATGAATCTTGTTTTAAGGATGTTTACATGTTTGTATATATATATAAAAAAGATAGTGATTTTTGTAATACACAAACATGAACTTCATGAATTCAAGATGCTTTGCTGTGATTTTGCGAATTTAAACTGGACCATTTAACCTAAAAAGCCTTAAACTAAATTTAGAATGACTTTATAAAACAATTGCACAATTCAAGGTTATATGTAAATGTCAGACTAAGACATTTGACATGCACATTTGGCAGGGTTTTCCCATGATCTTGAAAAGCGTGGTTTAATGAAGCTGAACTATGAGATCTTTATCAACATGTTTTGAACACAAAGCAATTCCTGTATTCCGGTAGCTATTATTTGATCACTGGTATTTTAAAACATGCCAAAAATACAGGATGAGGAGGTTTGTCTAAAAGTGCACATGCATGAGCACAAATACAGACCTGATATTCCTGAGGAATGAAGTTATCAATGATGAGCATCTGTAGCCGCAGCTCTCTGCTCAGCTGCCGGATGTTTTCCAGCAGACCTTCGATCTCTCTGTGATGCTCTTGCTGCAGATCCGCCATCTGAAACAGCAGACATTCTTACCAGAGGACAAGTGTTTTGTAAACTACTATTGTCCTAAGTTAATGGCAGGGCCCTAAACTGTGATTGGATCTTAGTGAAGGAACATAAACTGAGGTTCGGATATTTAATGTCTGCATGATGCTGACTGATTGGCTGTTGTTATGTTTGTTGTTTTTATAAACATTTATAGTTAAAAATTCTTAATCTCCCTGTTTTATGCTTTTAGTCATTCTGAATTTTAATAACCTTCACTTTTAAGACTTGACTTTTTTTGTAGCATTATGTCTGAACATATGTTTTAAGGCAAGTTTATGTGCCTTCATATTTCATGCATCTTTTCTGCAAAGTGATTGGTTTTACATTTACACCATGTGGAACTTCATGTGTGCTGCACTTTCTTCAAATAGACGGTTAATTAACTTTTTCCCCGTCAGCATTTTTGAAAAAATGTTTCCAGCCACCGCAAGTGATTTTAATGATTTACACTAAACTTTGATGGCCTACAGTATATTGTGCTGTATGAGTATCTGCATATGCAATACACCAAAATAAAAATCAGAGCCTCTACTTAAAACAAATAATAAAATTCAGTTTTATTCTAGCTTAAAGCATTCTTTTTTATCAACACTTGAATACAAGTAGGTTTCATAAAAATGTATAGTTTTAAGCATAAAGGTGAGAAAATCTAATTTTTTATCAAAAACTAGATCTGGGTAATATTCAGTATGATTATCAGAGCATAAATCCAGTAAATCACTTCCATCAACACTTGCTCAGAAATACACCACTTCCTGGATCAACATTTTACTCCGTAACATTATACAGTTTTCATTTACATGCGGTCCATTTCTGATGATCATTATGTTTAATATGCATCTGTTAACATAAGAGATCGCGCGTTTCTCCATCCTGTTCACGTGTGTTTTTGTTCGTGAGGTTTTGTACTCGTTCAGAAGATGTGTAATAGCGCCCCCGAGTGTATAACAGTGAAAACACGAAAAGTTGTAAAAACGTATCCTTGCCGGGGAAGCGTTGTCTTCTAAAAGATGAAATACCTACTAAAATGCTACTTGAATCATGTAGCTGTTACATTTTAATGTTGACTAGGTCAAGGTACTGCAGAAAGGCTAGGATTGTTAAGTTTTTAAAACTGCACTTGTACTTTTGATAACACAATTGTGAACGGTGCTATTTGAAAGCTACATGACATTTATTGCACCTCAGATTTCGCCGCCATCAACATGGTCCACACTTTCTTCAGTTTCTTGGTCTTGCCTTGAGCCTCTTCCTGTAAACTGGTGTATTTCTCCTCGATATCCAAGCGCTCTTGCTGTTTAGAGACATTTGCAAGTATGAATCTCTATGTAATAAAACTCTACAAGATTATCGGTCAAGCATGAACCCGCTCAGCTCTACCTCCTTTTCTTCCAGTTCTCTCCGGAGCTGCTCGGCCCTCTTCCTCCTCTCCTCGAGTTCATTGTTGGATTCTTCCAGAAGCTTCTCCTGCTCCTCAGCTTTAGCCAGTAAATCAACTCCTCCAACAATAACCCTCTTCTCCAGAGTAGACAGCTTCTCGAGCAATAAGTGATGCTCCTGTCTGAGATGCAGGAAACAACACAAGACGTGACATTAGTATACTCCAACACTTATACTATATTGGCTCTATATAGAGATGGACAACGGATCTGTTGGACAGATTCAATGGCTCACTGGGCTTTGAGAAGGTCTTTCTCTCTCTTCTCAAGCTCTGCACGCGCTTTGTTCCTCTCTTCCTCCTCCATGTCCAGTTTGGCCTCCAATGCTTTCCGCTCCTCTTCGATCTTAGCTTGCATCTCCACCATCTTGTCAGGAGACACCTTCTTCCTCCCTTAACATGAAACAGATATAAAAACAGATAAACCCCTGAGAAGAAACATATAGAAACACTTGTGCATTATGCAAGTGCACGGTAGCAAAAGATGCAAGATAGTACATTTAACTGCGATCTCTTACCAAACTGAAATACATCCCAGTTTCTTTGTGAGCTGGTAACTGACGCTTCTTCCAATGCACCATTAATATTACATTAAGTATTTCCACATATTTCAATGCTGGGTGGATTACTAAAAAAACTTTAGTCTGTTATAAATAAAAATTTATACGATAATACACATGCAGTCTGATTATTTTTGAGCCAACTCGATCAACACATAGACTTGAATGTGATTACTGCATACCATACTAATGAAAAAAAAAAATGCATTAAATGGCAGGGGTTCATGAAAAAGCTGTAGGGTATTCAAGAAAAGCTAATAATTAATGAAATGTCAAAAGCACGGGAATCCCTACATTACATGAACAAACATTAATAAGCATGAAAACATTACATGGCCAAAGAAAAAAAACTTTCCAGGTTTGAAATATTTGTATTGATAATTCATAAAGGTCATTGCATTTGCTGAAGACATATTTAACAACTATGTGTTGGCAGTGTTAAGTAACGTGCATAATGTTAAGTCTCATTTATAATGTGGGAGATTCACTTAGAAAGGAAAATCATTTTTCATGTAAGATGACCAAAGGTCGATGACAATGTGATTTCTTGCTGTCATTTATGGGTGAATGAAATGCTTGGGTCTTAGATCCACCCAAAAATCAAAAGACAAATTATATTGTGCATTAAAGAAATGGATATTATGTGGCATTCACTGGTGGATGCAAAAGATGTCAACAGCTTTTACTCATCCTCAGTGTTACCTAATCACTGAGGCACTCAGCTGAATCCCTTCTACCTAAAATATTTACTTGAAGTTAATATTTCAATAATTTAACAACACATTTGCATGTTCAAAATTCTCTGATGTAGGTTACTGGTGACATGTTGTGCATGTAAACACTGTATTAAGTGTTTTATCTTGAGATTTGGTTTTATTTTACAAGGATTTATTAGTTTAAATTTAGACATTTTAATGATTTAATTTATTCTTAGCTTTCATAGCTCATCTCACAAACCCTCTGCATTTTCCTCACAAAAATGCAAACATCCAAGTTTAAGAAAACCTATGAAAATACAGGGCTCAGCATTTCTTTCTTTCTCCAGCTTGACTTATGTGAACAATCTCACCTTCACCTCGCTTTTCAGAATCTTCTGATTTTAAATTATTTTAAATTGAAACCCATTTCAAAATTAAAAGGCAGATTTTATACATTTTTGATGGTTGGCAAGAAGCTTTAATGATCTCAGAGCAGTTGAAGAAGGAAAATAAGATGCCAAACTGAGCTATAATTAGCTTGGAGATCAGTTAGACACATTAGAGATCTGACAATGTCCACTGAAAGTGATTGAATTAAAGGTGCTGTATGTAATTGCTAATGGCTGACAGCTACTGAAGTCCAAATTCAAAATACTGAATCTCCCTTCCCCTCCGTCTCAGACGGGTTGCCAGATTGAGAGCGAGAAACAGGAATGGAAGACGATGAGCCTTACACTGTAAGTTAATGAGTTGATTTATTGTGTTTTAATAGTCCTCTGGTCACAGAGCTTTTTAGATAGATGCCGAGGCTTTTTTTAGGTAGGGTAGAATCTGGCAACATGGAGATTGAAATCCTATTGGTTGAACTGGCAGTGGGCGGAGTCACACAGACCAAAACAAAAACAGACATTCCGACACAGAACACACATTTTAAAGTAGATTAACCAGCTGTAGCATGATTTTCAGAGAAACAAGCATATGAACTTAGCATGTTTCCTAAATATCTGCAAACAAATTAGTAATTTTATGCTTTAGTACTGTCCAAAAAATACATAAAGCACCTTTAAATTTCACACACCTAATTATAAAACAAAGTTTTTGTGGGATGGTAAAACTCAGGATAAAAACAAGCAGATTTCTATAGTCTGGTTGGTATGCGAGGTTGAGCTGATGAGGAGATTGTAACACCAACCTCTTGTGTCTTGAATTTAGAGCAGAGAAGTCACATGGCCAGCACATTGCACAAGAAGAGAGAAAACAGAAGCACATATCATCTCATCTAAATGTCTTTTAAAGGGGAATCAGGTTTTCAGTTTGGGTCTGTGTGAAATAAGAACGCAGTCACTGATCATTAGGCTGATGCAGAGAGAAACTGTGATATGCACCAGATAGGAAGATGATAAACATGAAGTAATCAGATTCCAGTTTCACTGAAAGAGGTGACGCCTGAACCATATATAGAGTTCCTGTCGGAAGAAGTGACGGTGTCCTATATTCAGCTTCTGCTGTTTCAATGAATCTGCTACCCACTGATTCAAGTTATTACACATAAAAATAAAGGCTAGACTGCTGAATAATTTAATTTGTGTCGTTTATTAAACGTTATTAGAAGATGGTTAGATTGTCAGATTATCAGCATGTGTTGCGTTGAAGCTTGAGCATTCAAGATCATTTCAGGTTTTTTTATTTTATTTAATTAATCTAATATGCATCAGATGATGTGGGCTGAGACTACTATTCAAAAGTTTGAGCTCCATATGTTTTTTTGTTTTTTTTTAAAGAATTTAATATTTCTGTTCATCAAGGGCACTTTCAACTGATCAAAATTGATAGTAAAGAGATTTATTAATATTAAATTTAATATAGTATATAAATGCTGTTTTTCTGAATCATTTATTTATCAAAGAATCCTGAACTACTGAAAGTTTCTACAAAAAAATTTTTTTTCAAAATAAAATACTGTTTTTAACTGATAATAGTAAGAAATGTTTCTTGAGCAACACATCATCATATTAAAATGATTTCTGAGGAGCATGTGACACTTTTTAGCAACCTTGAACATAGAAATAAATTACATTTTAACATATATTCATAATATTACAGTGTTGTGATCAATCAGATGCCACATTAGTTATTTCAAAAACATTTCCTTTTTTTTTTTATGATATCGATCCCAAACTTTGGAATGATATAGTGTACATTTACATGATCACTGGACTGTGCTGATGTCAGAGTGCAATAGGGATTGTGTATTTGGGAAAGAAGGTGATTGAGGGAGCACAGAGGTAGGAATGATTCACATTATCCGTGTGCTGCATCCACTCACTAGTCTGGGCTCTCTCCTCAAAGTGCATTGCACTGTCTGCAAGAAAGAGAGACTGAAAGACCAGCAACCAACAACACCACATCGATCAGAGGCAGAGATATAGAGAAAAACCAAGATACCGAGAAAGAGACAAAAATACATCTCAAACGGATCTCCTTTTTTCACGTGTTTTTCACAGAAATTGTCAATCAATTGTGTATTTTTCTATATTTTATTACTATATTGTATTTAGGGCTGCAACTAACGATTATTTTGATAATCAATAAATTATTTCTCTGATTAATTGGATTAAACCCCTTATTTTCATTATTTTAATTTTACAGACAAAAACACACTATTCTACATTCTGTCCGATGTTCTTCAAACAAATGTGCCAACTGAATGCTATGAAAACATACAGTGCTTAGCAATTTATTAGAGCACCTGTCATAAGACAAAACACAAATATTTTAGGAATCTGTCAAAAAAAAAAAAGAATTCTCACAATGTTTTTGGACAAATAAACTAAAACAACTAAATGGTATTAATTCACATAATAACACTTTCATACTAGCTCACATGCTTGCTGGCATTGTTTATATACTTTTTGACTATTTGGGTATTTGAATAAAAAAAAACACTAAAGCACTTGACAATTTTCTTCTGCCTCTCTTTCACAGATAAGAGAAATAATTATATTACAGCATTAAAAATAGCTTACTACGGTTTCTAAAAAGCTTACGCATATTGGAGGTCTAATCAATACAGGAAGCTAAAAAATTATTTTGATAATTACCAATACTATTAGTTAAGAGCAGCAGTGGCACAAACATTACAAAATTGGTTAAAAACCTTACATAAATTTGTTTTAATAAATGTGTTAATCACTGTAGGCTATATAGTGAATATAGCTTAAATCTCTAGAACAAAAATTAAAACAATAAAGATAATAAAGGCGAATAAAATCATGGTAATGCTCTGCAGGAAAACTTCTTTATCCTGTAAAAGCGTCTGATATTTATATTCAGACAATTTCACGCTGCTGTCCCTTCACCGTTCCTACTCTTCTAAATTACTCGCACTGCATGTTGACTTTTGAACCTAAATATAAATGTTCAACAACAGATATTTCAGCACAATGAATGTTTTTGCGCTGAATATTGTCTCCCTCTCCTCTCTGTGTTTCATCTGTTTAACACTGGCACACTTTCAGTAAAGATTTTCAACTTAACACAGACTGTCAGGACGGGCCTTTATGTAATAATGGAAAAGCTTGTGTGAATTTGTGACATTTACAGACAAGGATATGACCGTTAACTGAGTTTTTTGCACTGAGGATGCACACGCCTGACAGGCAAGCCATTACGCTAATGCATCAGCTTGAATCTTAAAATAAAGATTTCTCATGTTTTGGGCAGCTTGGATCAGGTACTTTTCCTGCAGGAGCACATTATGTTTCTTCCGATATTTGTAGATGCATTTTGTCAATAGAAATGTGTTATTCAGTGCTGTAATTTGATACGACCGGCTGCAGTTGTTCGTGCACTGTGGGCAGACCTGACTAATCGAAAATGAGAATCGTTGTTGATGATTTTCATTATCGATAATAATCGATTTAATTGATTAGTTGTTGCAGCCCTACTTGTATTATATTTATTGTGTTATATTTCATTTAATTGCCTTAATACCAATGCATGCATTCTTTCAGCATTTGTCACTAAGACAAATCCCTTGTGTGTGTAAACATACTTGCCAAAAAACCTCTTTCTGATTCTGAAATCTTGAAAAGTGAAGCGCAACGAGATTTCCTGATTCACACACGCTTGTGAAACTTATGAAGCTTAAACTGCAGTCAAAAAAACTGCATTAACTTGCATTTTTCCACTAGTGGTCCGACAGATGTGGGCACAGACACACACTTCAGAGAGTCATTGCCAGGCATTAACTGTTTTGAGTTCATGACGCACAATGAAACTACATTTGTTTGATCTGATGGTCTAGACAAGCAAACCAAAGCCACACTATCTGATATCCGGCAATTAAAACCTAGATGACATCAGTGTACCTGCAGTACTGTCCACCAGATGCATATATAGCTTTTAATCCAAAAGTTTTAATACATAATCCTGAATGAAAGTTTAACGTCTTGATGCTTTGCTGTAAACAGCATTAATAAGATCAAAGACAAAAACAAACAAAAAAAGCTCCTGATTACAAAGACGATTATTTGAAGCAGCTCTTGTGGCTAAAAGCCAAAACCACAGTCTGCATCATCTTTCTAAGAGACCTCTCTGACTAAAGTTGCAAAGTCATGAAACGGGAATGATAAGTGGAGGTTCTTACCTCTTCGTTTCCTGCGTCTCTCGCCTCCATCTCCGACTTCATCTTCACCCTCATCCATGTCATCTGATCCACTGCCATCAGAGCCGGAGATCTCCTCACCTGAGCAGTAAAAAAACCATAATACAGGATTGTGTACTGATATTAATGCTCTGTACTAGGGCTGCACGATGTGTCGTTTAAGCATCGATATCACAATGTACGAATCCACAATAGTCACATCGCAGGATGTCGTAGTTGATCCGTTATTCATTAACCGTATGGGCAAGCTGCTCATTGCTGCTCATCAAGCTGCCCTTGACGAATGTGATTCGCGGATTAATTGCACAGTTTAACCATCATAGAGTGAAAGTTTATCATTTGCATGTGTTTTTAAGTCCTGTCAGTTTAACAGGGCAGAGAGAGAGAGAGAGCGCGAGAGAGAGAGAGCGCGAGAGAAAGCGAAAGAGAGAGTGCGAAAGAGAGAGAGAGCGCGAGAGAAAGCTAGAGAGAGAGAGAGAGAGCGCGAGAGAAAGCTAGAGAGAGAGCGAGAGAGAGAGAGAGAGCACGAAAGTGAGAGCGCAAAAGAGAGAGAGAGCTCGAGAAAAAGCTAAAGAGAGAGTGCGAGAGAGAGCGCGAGCGCGAGAGAGCTCGAAAGAGAGAGAGAGCGCGAGAGAAAGATAGAGAGAGAGAGAGAGCGCGCGAGAGAGAGACACAGAGGCTCACCATCTTCAAACAACATGAGCGCTGTCTTGCTCTCTCTCCCTCGCGCATATTAATCAATTGACACGATGGTGTCGATGTTTAAATCATTTAAAATGAGAATGTAAGTGTGCTCACCCCATTTTTGTTTGTAAGAAAAAATTAGATTAGATTTCATATCGTAATATATATCGCAGAAAAATAAAATATCGCAATGTCATTTTTTCCCAATACCGGGCAGCCCTACTCTGTACCTATACTCTAGAGGACAACCACTGATGCATTTACCCCCAAAAAATTAAGTCATTGGTAACCAAAACAGCTTTGTTACTAATGATCTTCAAAATACCTTCTTTTATGTTCCACAAAAAAAAATAAAGTCATTGGGTTTGCGTAAATGATGGCATAATTGATGTATTTTTGGGTGAACTATTCCTTAAAAGTTTTTTTTACCTTATTTTTTCCCTTTTTAATGAAATAATATTCTAAATAAGAAACTAAAACTATCAGAGTGTGGTGGTAAATGTCTTTATGAATCTTTCATACGATTTGTTCAAACGGCTGATTCATTCAGGAATCAAGTAGATGGCTCTCTCTCTTCATGATTGTTACTTTGAATCATTGAAACAAAAACACGCTGTGTTTCTCGGAGATGCACAATAGTTCTGCTGTGGTTTTTATAAGCAATTTTTCTGTTGGCAAAACGGAGCAAAGACTGACAATTTTGTGTTTTAAACAGAATATTCACTTATTATTTAATGAACCATTGTGTAAAATCATATTTGCACTCGTGTGACATTGCTCTCGCTGCTCGTGTGATATCCCTTATCATCAGTAAGTAATTAGTTACTGTAATAAGTCTGTAATAAGTCTTATTTTTTCAGTAATTTAATTACAGTACTTCTTATGTATTTGAACTTAATACGGTGTAGTGTAGAACATTTACACGCAATACAATAATGGATTTAATATCAAAAGGTAAAGTCTAACCTTAAAATGCATGTTTTTTTATGTACCCTTCTCACTTTAAATACTCTGGTGAGTTAATAATAATATTGGTAACACTTTAGTTGCCAATTCTCACTATTAACGAGTTAGTTATTAGCATGAATATTACTGAGATATTGGCTGTTTATTATTACTTAAAAAGCACATATTAAATGTCTTATTGTGCAAGACCTTATTCTAAATCTTCATTCCTACCCAATTCCTTATTAAACTTAACAACTACTTACTAAGTATTAATAATAAGCACTTAATAGTTAATAATTAGTTATTAGGGAGAATTGGACCCTAATCTAAAGTGTGACCAAAATAATTTATGTAGATATCTGTTATTTATTTAAAATAATTAAAAAGAACCGTTTCATGTCTATCCTTGTATCATTAACTCGTCAAGATTGATAAAAGATTTAGAAATTAATTAGTAATAAGTCATTAAATACTTTTTATGGAAAGAGTGATTTGTACAGTAATCTAATTACAAAGTTGAAGATGTAATTAGTAACTAGTAATTAATTACTTTTTTTTAGAGTAATTTACCCAACACTGCTTATCAGGATATAAATACAAGACAAAACTCATACAGGAGCATTTTTGCCCCAATATCAATATTATAGGCCATAATTGCATTTATGAAGTTGTTTCACTGCATCATATTTATCAACAGTCAACTGTATGAAATCTACAGGAGGGGCCAGTGCATTAACTGCGTTTTAATAGTGTTATTTTTTCATAACTACTTAAGGTAAACTTAGCAACACGGTAACATCAAACTCTATTCGAATCCACTGTGAGCGTTGAGTCTTATGCACTGACCATCAGAGGGAAGATCCCCATGTAGTAGGGAAGCACGATATATCGGCCACCATATCGGTATCGGCCGATAAATGTTCATTTTTCTGAGAATTTGGCTGGTATCTTAGATATCTGATATATTGCTCGAATTATCATTGGAAATGCTTCGAAAAGGAAAATACAGTCTATTATATTATAATGAGATTATTAGCTACCGTAAAATAATGTAACAAAATCTTTGTTTGCCACGTTTTAGGCATTGTTAAGAAAAGATCGCATCCACAACGGATCCACACATCTAGCAAAGTTAAGCTTGTGCATTTACAGTTTTCTGTGGAATTGTACAAACAGGCCTACATTAAATGGAAATGCCAAATGCTCTTAATAATGAAAATATTTAATGATTTTGACAATACCCAAGCCACTACACCCGTCCATGGCACAATTTTTTTTTTATTGAATTTTTTTTACACGTAAGTAATGTTGTCCAGTAGTTTGTTTCTATTATTTAAACATTATTTTATTTACTTGTAAGGATGCTTTATGTTTGATTTAAGTTGAAGTGTTTAATGGCTTTTAATGGAGAGACTTTTTTGGTAATCAGGTTCTCAAAAATTATGTAAAAATGTGGATTTAGATTTATCGGACAACATATCGGTTATCGGCTTTCATATTTAAGGAATTATCTTCCAAAATTTTCATATTGGTGCATCCCTACTATGTAGTCAATGCAGCTCTCTATACATTACAGAGCCAATGAGTCACATCCTGAAGATCAACCCTGACAAATACATGACACAGCTGAAACTGATGCAGTGTACCTTCTTCAAGTTTTTTCTTGAGGTCTTCAATTTCTTTCTGAAATTGACGCAGCAGTGCATCCTTGGGGTCCTCATTAATCCTGGCCTTATTCTTGATGTTTTTGGCACGGTTGGCATAACGGAGAGTACTGATGGTTTCATCATAGTTGTAATCTGCCGGGCCGATGTTTGCACACTGCAAAATAAGAGAGAGATAAAATAGAATTATACTGTGCGCACTACTTTCACAGAAATCTGACTGATTTATGCTGAATTTTAACCATTTTACGAGCAATTTAATCAACGATTGGGAGACTATATAACCCAAGGCTTGTATGAGTTAACACACTGACTATCGTACCATCATGGTCTTGGAGTTTCCTCCTAGAGAGTCCTGTAAGAGTCGGGTGAGTTTTGAGTTCCTGTAGGGCACGTGGGTGCTTTTTCCATCCACTAGTGCAGAGATAACATTTCCCAAGGTGGACAGAGACAGGTTGATTTTTGTAGCCTCTTTAAGACGTTGACCTGTGGCTCCTGTTTTTCCCTGTCTTTCAGAGCCCTGAGCAACAAAACATTCTTGTAAGTAATGGAAAGAAAACCAAGACGATGTAAAGTTCATCTACATGACATGGACTGCTTACCGCAAGATCCACCAAGTGTAGCTTTCCCATGCGCACATGCTGATCTCCATCTACACCTTTCTCACTGCACTCAATAGTTATGGTGAAGATAGCATGAGAACGAGAGCTGTGCTCGTTCATATTAGTCGCACCCACAGAACCTGGGCAAGGACAAATAAACACAAGCACAATTGTGACCCTGGACCACAAAACCAGTCTTAAGTTTCATATTCTTGAAATGTAGATATATATATCTACATATATATGTAGATAGCATATATATGTATGTATGTAGATATATATGTAGATAGCATCTGAAAGCTGAATAAATAATATTTCCATTGATGTATGGTTTGTTAGGAGGAAAATATTTGGCCGAGATACAATTTGAACATCTGGAATCTGAGGGTGCCAAAAAATCTAAATATTGAGAAAAGTGCATTTAAAAATGTCCAAATGAATTCTTAGAAATACACATTACTAATCAAAAATTAAGTTTTGATAAATTTACCATATATCTTCATGGAACATGATCTTTACTTAAAATCCTAATGATTTTTGGCATGAAAGAAAAAAAAATTCTGACCCATTCAATATTTTTTTGGTTATTGCTAAAAAATACCCCAGTGACTTAAGACTGGTTTTGTCCTCAAGGGTCACATACGCCGAGCTTCCTCTCTAGAGAGCACCAAACCCACTGCTTAAGTAATACTCTTGCTCTGATCAACACATTTTTCTGTATTATTATTAGAGTTATTAATTGAAATATTAGATTAGAAATAAAGCAGTCATCCATGTCCATAACAAAAAAAAAACAGAAAATAGTTTTTAATAAATAAAATAATTCAAAGAGACTCACGGTTTTTGTGTCCAAGGGTCATAATCCGGTCCATATCGTCAGCATTGTTTACCACATATCCAGAAAGATCTTTGATGTAAACTCCTACATCAGGTCTCTCCTTGACCTGTATTTTGAGTTTAGTATTCATCAAATCGCAGAAATTTATTAAGATGCACAACAAAATTTTAAATATTCAAAGTCAGACTTTGAATAACAATGAAACTAAAATGACGTCTAAAAGGTCATACGTTCAAAAGATTGGGGTTAATAAGATTTCTTTCATTTTTTAATTTGAAAGAAATTAATCCTTTACTTCAAGAAGGACAGATTAAATGTATCATTAGTGATGCTACAGTGTCATTTATAGTGCAACAAAAGATTTTTGTTTTAAATAAATGCTGTTTTTTTCTAATGATCAAAGAACCTTGAAAAAAAAATCCACAAAAATAGTAATTATGCTGAAAATTCAGCTTAGATCACAGAAATAAATAACATTTCAAAACTAGAGAAATCGAGAGCGGTTTTCTTTTTCAATTGGAATAATATTTCACAATATTACTATTTTTATTCATATAAATGCAACCTTAGTAAACATCATATTTAAAAAACATTAGAAAAGAAAGAGAAAAGACTCCAAACTTTCGAATGGAAGTGTAAGTTGTTTAGCTATTTAAGTGTTCACCAAAACAAAAATCTAAAACTAGACTGTATTGAATAAGATAAGTGTGATATGTGAAATGTGACATTCCAATTTGTAGCTGAAAGCATTATTAAATATTAAATAAATAAATTTTTTTTTAAAAGCAATCCCACAAAGAATTCTCTGAATGATCAAATTCTGATTTGATGCGTTTAAATTCTACAGAAAATGATGCCACTTTCTGTAGAATTCTGTGGGTGCAGAAACCATGCGGATGTACGCATGCATTAGTCATGACCTATATTAGAGTGTCCGCTTAACAACAAACCTAATGCAGCGATGGGGGATATGTTGAAATATGTTGGTATCTCACCTCCAGCCTCTGCATCTGGTCCTTTCCCAACAGGTCTCTCACATCCTCATTGTATATTTCCAAATAAGAAACTCTTACTAGAAACCTGTCAGATAACACATCTTAACACTCTGCACATCTCTGATAACGTTGAAAAGATGTGTAATGAAAAAGCACGAAAGCAGTCTTAAGTCTTAAGGGGTATATTTGTAGCAATAGACAAAAAACATTGAATGGGTCCAAATTATACATTTTTCTTTCATGCCAAAAATCATTAGAATATTAAGTATAGATCATTTTCCATGAAGATACTTAATTTTCTACCGTAAATATATCAAAAATTAATATTTGATTAGTAATATGCATTGTTAAGAATTAATTTGGACAACTTTTAAAGATGATTTTTTTTTTAATATGTAGATTTTTTTGCACCCTCAGATTGCAGATTTTCAAATAGTTATATCTCAGCCAAATATTGTCCGATCCTAACAATACCATGCATCAATGGAAAGCATATTTATTCAGCTTTCAGCTGATTTATAAATCTCAATTTTGAAAAATTTACACTTATGACTTGTTTTTGGTTTTGAGATCCAGGATCAAAATGATTAATCATGCATTGACACAAAGATTTTTGAACAGCACAGCAATCATCATTCTCACCTGGTGTCGCCTTCTGCTTTTGCAATATGACCAAATATATGAGCAAATGAATTTGGGATGATTCCTCTGAGCTCAGGCACTGCTCTGACGCCCTCCATAGTGAACGTCTTCCCCGTGCCTGTCTGGCCGTATGCAAATATGGTTCCTCAAAAACAAACAATACAATTATAATCTTCAACATTTCAAACTTGCAAATCAAACAAACAGATATAAAGATTAAAACACATGCAATTAATATATCTATTGTTTTTGACTTACCATTGTAGCCCTCTAATACGGAGTCAACAATCGGTCGAGCTGTTAAATTATACACATCCAGCTGTTTGCTGTCTGGACTGAACACTGTGTCGAAGGTGAACGTCTTTGGCGGCTCACTGCTCATATCAAGTTTGTTAACAGTAATCGTTCCCCGGTTCTCGTCCACAGAGACAGCCTGCTTGTGTCCCATCATCTTCTCCTTCTCGTTCAGGGGTCGACATCTCACCACCACCTTCACGTTATCACTCACCTCCACCTTCTCTGGTTTATCCATCTTATTACTCTGGACAAGCGGAAACCGGTTAAAAAAATGTTAGTGCACAACCATCAGTTTAAAGTCTAAACTATGAATTTAACGCGGGACCATCTGTTTTGTAGCACAATGGAAGTCCACCATTGGAAATCCATCATGAAACTATGAAAATGCATTATAGATATAAGTGATTATTGATTTTGTAAAATGTAAACTATTTGTTTGCATTAGGATTGCTATCAATTGTCCTTAAATATGTTTACAAACACAATGTCAGTTAAGAGCAGAGTTGGGAAATAATTAGTAACAAGTAACTAAATTACGTAATTTGATTACAAAATAAATGTAATCAGTTACGTTTACTGAGAAATAATGTGTAACTCAATTACAGTTACTTATGAAAATGTTTTTCACACACATCCACATGCCAATACAATTGATTTCTTTTTCATAAATTGCATTGTCTGATCTAAAATATTAGACAGCAATGTTTCATGAGTTAAGGACAAAGAATAGGACACATGCTTATTTAATAACTGTTTTATTTCATATCTGGCTTTATGTATATGCTTTATTTTTAAGATCAACTGTTTGTTTGTTTTCCAAGCCATTGTTGGATGCCAGTGTTTCCTTTCATCATAACTACGCAAAGATTTGATTTCATATTTCTTGTAACATCTTAAATCTGTATAAGGCGAGACACTGCAGGTGAATAGGGTAAAAAAAATAACTAATAGTTATCACCTTACTTACCAAGTTGATTGATTACACTGATAAATGCAAACATTTTTTGTATTACAAGTTTTCTGAAATGTTATGTTTAAATATGCAAATGAGGTATTATTTAATAAAATATGCGCTAATTTGCATACATTTCTAGTACAAAAATCTGAAGTCCATCTCAATTCTTGTTTAATTATTTGGGCATATTAGACTCAAATGTTTTTACATTGGGTATCTCTTTTTGTCACTGAATAATTCAGAAAAAACAGCTGGAAAACAATATATTTTCTCACTATTGAGGGGGAATAAAATGATGTGTATAATCAAGAAAATTATATATGAACAAATCCCTCTGTAAAAAAAACCTTCAGAATATACTGTAAACAGGAATAAAAATGTAAAGTTTGGTGTGTGTAAGTGCTCCTGAAGTAGAGATTTATGATTCAGTGTTGGAGAAAATACTCATTTTAAGAAAACGGCCTTTAAAAATATGTATTGTAATTGAAATCTACTGACACAAATAGATAATCTGCTATAAAAGAAACACTTAACAGTGTCTTTTCGATGTTTTCTTTCCATGTGTGAAAAAAAAACACTTTATGAAAAGCCAAAAAGCCCAAAATCTAAAAACTGACAGGTGCATGACATTTGTTTTAGTTTTTGCCTGCAGTGTCTACCAGAATGATCTCAAAGTAAGTCTGATTTTGAGGTGGTTGTGTTTTAATTAAATGAATTATAATCATCATTCAAGTGATGAAGGAAGATGCTCATAGGTAAACAAACACCAAATAACATTGTTGTTGTTGTTTTTATGCGTGAACTAAGTTTTTTTAAATTCTTAATTTAACTTTTACTGTAAAGGTCACTGGATGTTGAATGTATCTGAAAGGTGGGGTTGATGTTGCTAAGCAGCGGATATGACCGCTAACAGCTAAATTAGCAAACAACAACAAAAGACGATTTATTATTTTAAACGCAGAACATTGTTATTTATATGTTGTAAGCGGGTTTAACGTAATTCCTCATTAATTTAAATAAATCTGACTCGTTGAGAGATTATAATATCGTTAACCTGAGCTTGCGATGAAGCTAATAAATACGTTAGCAGGAGGCTAGCTTGATGTGCACAAAACAGTTCTGCTCACAGAAAGGACAAAAACAATTAATCATCGTATAATAATAAAATGCATCGTACAATTGAACAATAAGGGTAAACGCTGTCAAACAACAGTCTGTGGATATCTGCAGGAGATTCCGGTTGCAAAGGAATGATGGGAAGGTGGGGCATAACAACACACACATCACACTGCGATAGATAGAAGATTACAATCTTACCGGCATTATTAGAATTGGATATATGGGTCTTTATTAAAATCTAAATGAATGAGTTTTCGTCAGGAATGAACATCGATGAGCTCTTTCGGTGGATGGTGTATTTTTCCAGCTCAAGCGCCCATCCCAATCAGCGCGAAATGCGCATGCGCATGCGTGTTTACATATTGATGGACATTAGCGTTTATACACATTATAGTTATTGATTCCAAATGACATGACAAAAATTGTTGTTCTAACGTAAATTTTTTTTTTACGTAATCCGTTACACCCATTTTATATATATATTTCTTTTGATTCATTTTGACCTAACTTATTATCACATTGATTTAAAAAGTACCATATTAAAATAAAAAATACAAATATCCTGAAAATATATGGGTTTGTGAGTTTACTTAAGAGCAAAGTCATAAACATTTAAAATTAAGATAAATTTTAAATGACAATCAAAATAAAACTCTTACTAAAACGTTTATTGTTATTATTATTATTTTATCTGCTTGTCACGTGGCTATTAAACAACTGTTACTGAATTATGAACTTAAAATCTCTGGGTAATTTAAGTAAATATATTTGGTGAAAGAGGTTACTCTGACAAATAAATAAATAAATAAAATAAAAATGTGAAAATCCCTGCATATAAATAAGAAATATTTTAACGTGAATTTGTTCATTTAATGTATGAAAGACAAGCCTTACAAAAACAAACACTTGTGTGAATAATATGTAATCAACAAAAAAAAACTGTAAAATGTAATTTAATCTAATTAGAAATACAGAATTTTTGGAATCTGATTACATAATCCAGATTACATGTAATCAGTTCATAGCCATTACATTTCCCTCGAAATTCATTTAATATTCTTTTCATCCTTTTCTCAATATGAAATGTTTATTATTACCAGAGTTAATACCATTGTGACTGAATTATTTGTATTTTTTTTTATCCTGCTTTGGTCTGTATTCTCTGATATGACAAATAATTAATGTGAAGTGGCTGCTGATGTACATTACTGTTTATTTTTAATGTGCAAAAGGATCAAATGTTGCTGTTTTTTTAATGTAAACAATAAATTCAGTCCTAAATCCAGTTCAATAAAAAGCACAAAAAAAGTCCAATCTGTAGAAAATTATAAACTCTTTATGTTTATTATTATTATTAGTTTACCTATTTTCCCAAAATTCACCTTCTAAAAGGAACTGAGAACAGGAACGCTGAAGAACTCCATTTTCAGGATATAGATGCTATGATGTTTTATACAACAAAACAAATCCACCATTACTTTTTTGAGATGACAGGGTTTTTTGTGCATGAAAAAGACAATCTTAAGCAAGTCATCTTTAGGCCTCGCTTTATCCAACAGTCAAAGATACTTACTAGTTTCCTAGAATTAACAAACTTCCCCACCTCTCACCACTTCTAAAAGTGCAAACAGTGAATCAGCATACAAAAAGGCACGCTTATCTGTCAGAACTGACTAATGATGAAGAAAAACCTAGTTTTTGTACCAAGTGGGTGTGCATGAAAGACGGCTTAAGTACACAGGATATTGCATTTAATTTAGGTTTATGACACAACAGGCTAAAACGGTGTGACTGTAAACACAGCACTGGATGAGGAACATGTGCAGAAGAAACAGTGGCACTCAAAGGACTTTGTCTAGGATTTCTAAAACGCTGCTGTGGAAAAGTCCCGTTTTTCCACTGATCTCCTGCGTCACGAGAATCCTTCCGTCTGCTCGAGGCCTCTGAACGATGACTATTTCTCCTTCCGTCAGCGTGAGCTCTGCATCCATTTTAGCGTTGTAACCTTTCATTACTCTATATCTGAAGAAATCAGGAGAGAATGCATCGGTCAGAATGCACCGAACGCCAGGATGTACCATACTAGATATCTCAATGCTTCTTCTTACTCTGACAGGAAATGTTTTTCTGTAAAAACAGTTTCTATGAATTATATCAATAAATCTGGTAAAAAATACTGTTTCTGCTAACTGACAATTTTCCGATGAAAGAAAAAAAATCTGCCACTCATTGCAAGCTCGTTTGCAACACAAGAGCCATTTGATCAGATGAGATAACGCAATACTTTGTTTAAAAACACACTCGAGAAAACCCACCTGTTAGAGCCAGGCTGGTTGTTGATCAGGACTGGCTTCATATTTAGCGAGAGAGAAGCGTGATCCGGGCCTGCGGTCCTTCTGGATGTTTTAGTGTCTTTAAAAACGAATGTACTTCCATCCCGACCCAAGATAGCTGAAGGGTTCCAGAGGTCTAGAGCTGAAAGACCAGGCTGGGAACTTGTGATTTGTCCTGCAGGTGAAGTGGATGTCACTTCTGATGCATCATGAGTCAGAAACCGCACTGACTTTACTGGCTAAACAACAAAACAAAATGCTGATGTAATTCTCATTTAATCCTAAAAAAGAACATCAAAACTTGTGATCCTTAAACGTTTGCAGGAGATGTTTTACCTTCTCTGTGCTGTGCTTATGAGCGTCTGGTTTGACCAGAATGGATTGAGGCGCTGCGGTGGCCTCTTTCTGGACAGGGTCCCTGCTGACCGCTTGATATGCTCCAGCAGAGGGAGCTGTGATTTCATACGCCCAATGCTCTGCCTTGATGGGGTTTGAGAACAAACCGCTTCTCTTTTTGGGAAGAACGGGCGAGCGACCGAACGTATAGATCTGCCCCAAATCCTGAGGTGGAGGCTGAAGGCTTACGATGGAATCTGAATTGTAGTTTCCGTGATGAGGCAAGACTAAACAAAAGGCAGAGCAGAAATGTATCAGACTCAATAAAACACATGCTGCAGAAACTAATTTCTGTATGTCAACGAAAAATATTAATATATGAAGAGAGAAAATTATCATGCATAGGCTAATTGTTCAATCTAAATGAACTGAAAATTAACGTATTCAATAATTGTTTAGATACTGATCTAAAATGTGCTCTTACAGATCCACTAATTTGGAATAAGTCTTGTTAATGTTTTTAAAAGAAGTGCTCACCAAGGCTGCATTTATTTGAAAGGATTAAAAATACAGTAAAGGTCTATTATTAAACTATTTTCTAAAGTTAAAAACATAAATGTTTCTCCCTGTGATGCAAATAGTGCAAACTCCACCAAACTACTGTTATAAGCATGAGCTCCGTCAGACTGGTCGTGGGGGAGGTGTTGCAACAATATATAGTGATATTCTCAATGTTACCCAGAAAACGGCATACAGGTTTAACTCATTCAAAATACTTCTGCTTAATGTTACACTGTCAGACATGCAAAAGAAATCTAATGTATCTCTTGCTCTGGCTACTGTGTATAGACCACCAGGGCCGTATACAGAATTCCTAAAAGAATTTGCAGATTTCCTCTAAGACCTTCTGGTTACAGTTGATAAGGCGCTAATCATGGGAGATTTTAATATTCACCTTGATAATACAAATGATGCATTAGGACTTGCGTTTACTGACCTAATAAACTCTTTTGGAGTCAAGCAAAATGTCACCGGGCCCACTCATCATTTTAATCATACACTAGATGTAATTATATCGCATGGAATCGATCTTACTGCTATAGATATCGTACCTCAATGTGATGATATTACAGACCATTTCCTTGTATCATGCATGCTGCGTATAACTGATATTAACTATATGTCTCAGCGTTATCGTCTGGGCAGAACTATTGTTCCAGTCACCAAAGATAGATTCGCAAATAACCTGCCTGATCTATGTCAACTGCTATTTGTACCCAAAAATACACATGAACTAGACGAAATGACTGACAACATGGGCACTATTTTCTCTAATACATTAGAAGCTGTTGCCCCCATCAAATTGAAAAAGGTTAGAGAAAAACGTACTGTGCCATGGTATAACAATAATACTCACTCTCTCAAGAAAGTAACTCATAGTCTTGAACGCAAATGGAGAAAAACTAACTTGGAAGTTTTTTTTGCATTGAAATACAGCATGTCCAGCTATAGACAGGCTCTAAAAACTGCTAGGGCAGAGCATATCCACAAACTCATTTAAAATAACCACAACAATCCAAGGTTTTTATTTAGCACAGTGGCTACATTAACAAATTACCAGACGCCACCTGATTCAAATATTCCACCAACGTTTAATAGTAATGACTTTATGAATTTCTTCACTGATAAAATAGATAACATTAGAAATACAATAGCGAATGTAGATTCTACAGCGTCTAACACTTCAGTTTCATCCATCGCACCCAAAGATAAACTGCAGTGCTTTACAAATATAGGACAGGAAGAGCTTAATAAACTTATCACTGTATCTAAACCAACAACATGTTTATTAGATCCTGTACCCACTAAATTAGTGAAAGAGTTGTTACCTGTAACCGAAGAACCGCTTCTCTATATTATTAACTCGTCGTTACCTTTAGGTCACGTCCCAAAACCATTCAAGCTGGCGGTTATTAAGCCTCTTATTAAGAAACCAAAATTAGATCCTAGTGAACTGGCAAATTATAGGCCTATTTCAAATCTTCCATTTATGTCTAAAATTTTAGAAAAAGTTGTGTCTGCTCAATTGAGCACCTTCCTGCATAAAAATGATCTGTATGAAGAATTTCAGTCAGGTTTCAGGCCCCACCATAGCACAGAAACTGCACTTGTTAAAATTACAAATGACCTGCTTCTTGCGTCAGATCAAGGCTGCATCTCATTTCTAGTCTTACTTGATGTTAGTGCTGCGTTCGACACCATAGATTATGACATACTCATAGATCGATTACAAAACTATACAGGTATTCAAGGGCAGGCTCTAAGATGGTTTAGATCCTACCTGTCCGATCGCTACCATTTTGTTTACTTAAATGGGGTGTCATCTCATTTATCATCAGTAAAATATGGAGTGCCACAAGGATCCGTCCTAGGTCCCCTTGTATTTTCAATATACATGTTGCCCCTTGGTAATATTATTAGAAAAAACGGAATTAGCTTCCACTGTTATGCTGATGATACTCAGCTATATATCTCAACGAGACCAGATAAAATCTCTAAATGATCTAAGCTAACAGAGTGTGTTAAAAATGTAAAAGATTGGATGACCAATAATTTTCTCCAATTCAATTCGGATAAGACAGAGATATTAATTATTGGACCAAAAAACACTACACAGAATCTTGTATATTACAATCTGCAACTAGACAGATGTATTGTTACTTCCTCTACAGTCAGAAATCTGGGTGTTATATTAGACAGCAATTTGTCTTTTGAAAATCATATTTCCCATGTTACAAAAAACTGCATTCTTCCATCTTAGAAACATTGCCAAGCTACGAAACATGTTATCTGTTTCTGATGCAGAAAAGCTAGTTCATGCATTCATGACCTCTAGACTGGACTGTTGTAATGCACTTCTAGGTGGTTGTCCTGCTTCTTCAATAAACAAGCTACAGGTAGTCCAAAATGCAGCAGCTAGAGTCCTTACCAGGTCAAGAAAATATGATCATATTACCCCAATTTTACAGTCTCTGCACTGGCTACCTATTAAGTTCCGTATCAGTTACAAATTATCATTACTTACCTATAAGGCCCTAAATGGTTTAGCTCCTGCGTACCTAACTAGCCTTCTACCACGCTACAACCCATCACGCACCCTAAGGTCACAAAACGCTGGACTTTTGGTAGTTCCTAGGATAGCAAAGTCCACTAAAGGAGGTAGAGCTTTCTCACATTTGGCTCCCAAACTCTGGAATAGCCTTCCTGATAATGTTCGGGGTTCAGACACACTCTCTCTGTTTAAATCTGGATTAAAAACGCATCTCTTTCGCCAAGCATTCGAATAATGTATCTTAAATTGTGAGTGTAGTTGTATCTGATCAAATGTGCATTTTTATTCATTAGCTTGGGTTAAACTAATTAATTTTACTTTGTTGGAACAGCAGCTATGCTAATGATGTCTTTATTTGTTTCTATGTTTTGCCACGGGATGTAACTAGGATTTACACAAGCTCCATTCTGGATCCAGAACACCTGAGAAGAGATGATGCTGACCCTCAGATGACCCCAGATGATGCTAACCCTGAATCAACAACAGAACTAACAAATATTGCTACAAGTGTGACTGCATCATATTATATTTATTAATAATAATAATAATGTTCATCATCTGGCTGACTACGACTTGTATACATTTTTCTACAAATCTTGTCATACGTGCACAAACTGACAGTCACCACTTACAAGCTATTACTAAATAGTGTAGAAACATAATTTTCTGTAAAGTTGCTTGTAACGATTTGTATTGTAAAAAGCGCTATACAAATAAACTTGAATTGAATTGAAAAAAAAAAATAGTGTATTTTCAGACCGATTACTCCAGTCCTCAGTGTCACATGATCCTTCAGAAATCATTCTAATATGCTGATGTGCAAAAAATTTATAAATAATCATGTGACTGAAGACTGAAGTAGTAATGATGAAAATGCAGTTTTGCATCACAGGAATAAATTCCATTTTAAACTATATTCAAATATGAAAATAAATTCTAAATTGTAAAAACATTTTATAGCATTTTTGGATGAAGTAAATGCAACCTTCACTCTTAAAAATAAAGGTTATAAAATATTGTTTTGGAGTGATGCCATTGAACAACCATTTTTGGTTCCACAAAGAACCTTTCAGTAAACAGTTTCTAAAAGAACCATTTTGAAGAATGTTTTAAATATTTAAAGAATATATAAAGAACCTCTTCTGCATTCGGAAGATTCCATGGATGGTTAAGGTTCTTCATAGAATTGATGCAAATAAATGACCTTTATTTTTTTAAAGTGTTGGTGAGCAGAATAGATATATTTAAAAAAAAAAACATACCAAATGTATATTGTCTTAAAATGACAAAATGTATAAATAAAACACAGTTTTGACTAATTTTTCCAAATAGAACAGTTGCAAGTACAACAGCTAAAAGCAGATGTATTTTGTCCTGGCGTGTCTTTGGCTCTCACCCCTGTGTGTGGCGTGGAGGGCGCGTCTCACTGTGCTCCATCCCTGCTTTCCACCCATCTGCGGCGCTCGCCCAGGACTGACAGATGACATCCCAGCCATCACAGTCGGCGGCTTGTGTTGAGTGTGGCATTTTAGTGAGACTGTGCTTGTATTAGGAACGGCAGGTTTGGTTTGTTCCAGAAACCTTGCAGAGGTTCTGTGGGAAAGTCAGTATATTACTGTAACCTTGATTATCAAGATAATACATTCGTGCTGGTAAAACTAAAATGGTTCTAATTAAAAGGCCGGGTCTATAAAAACATTGCATTTCTAACATGTACTGTGACTTTAAAGAAACTATGCACCAATAAACTGACCTGAAGAGCTTATATGAATTTTTATTGTCAAATTGTCAAATTGTCAAATTGTTCAGATTGTCAAATAGTTGTATCTCAGCCAAATATTGTCAGATCCTAAAAAACCATACATCAATGGAAAGCTTATTTATTCAGCTTTCAGATGATGTATACATCTCAATTGTAAGAAATTTATCCTTATGACTGGTTTTGTGCTGCAAGGTCACAAATAATAAGGACTGTAGGGGTGTGCGATATTTATTGTCTGTGATAATATAGTAATTGTTGTTTTAACGATATGTGAGCAGACATAATCAGGAATGTCACACACACACAAAAACAGGCAAAAACACATCTTGAGAGTCCAAAAGCATTGACTGTGCTAGTTAGAATGAAATAAAATCCATGTTATTAAACAAAAGATATCCATGTTTGGGTTTTGGTTTTTATATCATATCACACAGACAACAGCTGTTTTCCTAAATATCAGCACATGGGCAGTTCAACAAACAAGAGGTTAAAATTGAGTGCGTTACATTTTAGCAAACAAACCAGAGAAAAACATTTGTGCATCTTAGAGCAACTGCAGTGTTTTGTTCCTGAACGAATCTGTTTTTGAGTTAATCATTTGAGTCCGTAATGATTCAATGATCCATTCATAAAGACATTCACTTGCTTCATTTCTAAATGAATCAGCCGTTTTGAACGAATCATTTGAATGAATGAGTCAATGAATCACTCTGGCAGTAGAACCACTTACTGGCATTTTTAGTATATTTATTTATCCTTAAACCAGCCAAAGTCCCAGCACAAAAACACACTCAGCAATATATTATTTAATTATAGTTATCGAAAAACTCCCAATAGATATCAAGATATACAGTAATTGTTTTGCCAATATTGCACACCCCTAGTAAGGCGATGAAAAGGAGAAGAAAAGTAGTGGTATGTTTGCAGAGTTGTTGTTGTTACTATATGTCCCAAGTGTACTATGAACTGTTCTCCTGCTCACCTGAGCACAGGTGTAACATAGTTAGCTGGCATGATCCCTACTTTGCCTGTTCTGAGAGAAAGTCCACGCAGCCAGCCCTCTTTGAATTTCCCATAAACCCCCACCATTTCACCTTTCCTCAGTTCCAGCTCTTCAGAGCGATGAGGTGTGTAGGAATATAGCGCAGCACACCTGAACATACCACCAAGTTAAAGAAATAAGTCAAAAATGAAAATACTCTCACTTATTTAAACCCAAACTTTGATATGTGAGGGAAAGAAATAGACTTAATATATGATACACAAAATGAAACCCTTTTTTTATGCAAAAAAATCTTTCAGATAATCGTCAAAGATATATATGATCTCAGAAACACTTACACACTGATGGAGAGCTGCTGGGTTGAAGACATCTTGCTCTCTGAAGGCATAGGGGATGCTTGAGGGTTAATCAGTGCCATGGAGATGGTTGGTGGACTGTCACCATTCATTGTTCTTTCTCTCTGTAATAGTCAGAAAGTAACTGTTCATTTTCTTATCTTGCGCAGACACTGACAGCAATGTAATCTCTTCAATACAAGTGTAGCACAACATTTGTTGAACTTCAAGCATTCATGCTTATGTAGCATTCTGATAATATATAGTTTGCAATATATAGGTTTTTAATAACTAATTAACAAAACAAACAAAAAAATATTAACTAAAAAAAATGGTATTTCGCTTCATTTAATCCTTTCCTTTGTAGGTTGTAGCCTACTTATTTGAACAAATATCTGAAACTTGGTATTACAAGCACTTCCTGTGTCTGTTTGTCACTTTAAGAAGAATCGCTTTATGTATCCCCCAATTGTAAGTCGCTTTTTTGATAAAAGCATCAGAAAAATGAATAAATGTAAATGTAAGAGACAAAAGTAAGACAATATGAAAAAACAAGACAAAAACAAAACAAAAAGACAAGAATACACAAAAGGCAAAAGCAAAACAAAGAAAATAAAAACAAAAAAACATGCAAAAACTAGATAAACAAAAACAGGTCATGGGGTCATGGAAGAGTCCGTCTGCACTGCGGAGTCATGAGTCTTCCTCTTAAACTGAGATCCAGTCTAATATTAGTTCATTACAAAAGATGATGAAACAAGAGACCGATCTGTGAATTCTGTACTTTTGACAATTTCCATGCCTCTCTTACTTACAGTATGTCTCATAATTATCTCAAAGAGAGCAGATGATTACAACATCAGCACTGACAGAGAAGAACTAGAGTTATACTTTAACACATTTTATTCAGTGCGACTTACAAATGAGAAATACAGCATAGGTGATTCATCTTTGTGAGGCATAACTAAAGTAGTGCTGTGATCCAATTGTATCTTTAAAAGTACCAGAGAAGTACAATAGAGCATGTTTTTTAATAAAGTCAGTTTTTTTTTTACACATTATAATCACACTGAAACTCTGGTGTGGATTACTTTGAAACTATTTTCACTAATTGCTAGTAAATTTCATTAATAATTGCAATTGTTAGTTAAAATGACCATATGATTCAATTTATGAAAGCAAAAAATATATCTGTTTTTATATATATAATCTGTTTTTGAACAAATTATTTGAGTCAGTGATCCATTTGAAAAATCAAATCACTTGCTTAATTTCTAATTTCTATATCTAAACCAGCCAAGGACCTAGTATTTATACACAGAAATATACTCACTAATAGACTCAATTCACTTTAATTGCATGGAGCAGCCAGCAGATACTACAATATCTTCTTTTGCGTTACATGCTTCTCATAATGGATTTGCACCGGCGATGAGTAAGCAATGACATAATTTTTATTTTTAGGTGAACTATTGCTTTAAATATTTTCCTCTGCATCAAAAAGTTGCTGCTGAGTCAGAAACAGTGGGCATGTTTCCTCTGACTTCAGAGTGTTGCACAATCTCAAGAAAAAACACATATAATGCAAGAAATCCGGTGTTAACTGGCCCTGGGCAGGACGTAATGCGAGTGACTCGTCTCTCCTTGAGGTGATGTTCTCCTCACCTTCTATTAATGACACTGATAGCAAGAGGAGAGAGAGAGTCACCGCTCGGTGGAGAGGAATGAGTCTTTCAACCAGATAAGAGGAGAGTGTTATGTAACCCAATATGAGTCATGAGCTTGTAAAGCAGCAGCAGAGAATGGGGCATTTTTAGCTCTCAAACACACTGGCTTCCTCTCACACAGGAAAACATCTCATATTAAGAAGAAAAGAATTACTTGTACCCGTTTTTGAGGGGAAAGTCAAGAAAATGCAAGAACTATCTGCTCATTTTAAGTAATTTCAATGCATTGTTTCCAGTGATGGGCAACGATTACTCGCAGAATAAAAGTTTTTGTTTTTATTTAATATGTGTGTACATTTATTATGTACTGTACATATAAAGACACACACATACAGTATATATTTTGAAAATATTTACATATATACAAATATATTTGATATATATATATAAATATATATATATAAACTATGAACATAAAACATTTATTAAATGTATACATGTATACAATGTATACAATACACAGTACACACACATATATTATGTAAACAAAAACACAATCCGAGACATTTGCATCATGCACACACTGTTGCTTGTCTATGCAAGAAGGACCACAGACAACAAAACCAAACACATCTCCGACTCACCACTGCCCTCCTATATCCGAATAGGATGTTAAACTCATTCTTATCATTTAGTGTAGCATGCATGGCTAACTAAACGCATGCCTAAACAGCCAATCATCATTCCCACACACACAAACACATGCTGCATACTCACCTCAGGGAAGCTTCTGCGAGTGCTCCTCAGACGTGGCTTGTTAAATGCTGCAAGTTGTTAGCTGGAGTTGATTTGAGGATAGTTCTGGCTGTTCAGGAGACTGACATTTGGAGGCCTGGCCGACTTGGTGATCCATCTGGGGACGCAAGCATCGGCGTTGACCCTGATTCCACAGAGTCCCTCCTTCTGCGTTTCTCCAGAAGCTCGTATGCCTCCAGATTTGGCTGCAGCGGGAAACACGAAGTGGTTTAAAAAGAAGCAGTGATGCACAATAAAGTCATGCTGGGTTGCATATGCCGCTCTACCTGCAGCGTCCGAGTTTGTCAGACAGAAAAGTGCTGTAAGTGCCACCTGCTCGCACTAAACTTCCTGTGTAAGTGGCAGCTAGAGCTGCAGATCTGAGCAGCACATGTGGGCAGGAGGAGTGACACGTCCCCTCTCAGTTCCCATGATGTGCTGCTCTGCCACCGAAGTAAAAGAAAGCATTACTGTGCCTTCACGCCTGGCTGCTCAGATACCAGAGTGGCGTTGAGAGCGAGGCTTGCTGTTTTATCTGAATACCCTCAGATATAATCCAGTGCATGGATAACGAAAAGCATTTCCTTAATTATCTGGTGGCACATGAAGTTCACTGGAGCGGCAGCGGAGGAAAAGTGCACATGACAGTCACAGATAGCATGCTTAACTAATTCTGTTATCATCACACAGTGATAAACCAGCGCTGAGAGATGAGGGTCTCTTATTCTGACATTAATCGTGACATTAAACAGAGAAGTGATTAGGGGACACTGAAAAGATTGATGAGTAATGACGAAGATTTCACTTCATTTTCACTGTAATCTATGAGTGATTTTAAATTATTGTATAATAATACTTTTTTCAATTATTATTAAGGGTTATAAAGTGCAAAATAGTAAAAAAAAAAAATAACTGGTTTATATTTCATTCCAAAATCAAAAGAATGATATTTTCCACAAGCCTATTTTTAGGATCATTAGATTTTTGCTGTGATATTATAATCATAAGCAAATTATCCTCAATTCTCTGTGGTCTAATACTATTCTCATTACTGCTCTGTAGGGGTCTGTCAATTACTTTTTAAACTGAATGTATTTTCATATAAGAAAATGCGAAAATATGCAATTAGCAAAAATACAATATTAACTTATCTTGTCAAGCTCAAGTTCAAAAGCAAAAGTTCAGGAGTCCATGCGCACATTTGATCAAAGACTGAGTTCTTTTCTGGGATATTTTGGGTTTTTACTTTTTATTAATGTGTTTTTTTTCTTAATGGTTGTTTAAAATTAAAAATAAGATTACGTTTAGCAACATGCCTCATTATCACTCCAAAATTAAAATGTAAATTTTAACTTACAATGAGACCATGGAGCACAAAAGCAGTCTGAAGTCTCTGGGGGATATTAGTAGCAATAGACAACAAATATGAGTCAAACTTATAGATTTTTCTTTTATGCCAAAAATCATTTGGAAATAAAGTAAAGTTCATGATCCAAGATATTTTGTAAATTTCCTAACATAAATACATAAAAACTTAATTTTTTATTAGTAATATGCATTGCTAAGAATTCATTTAGACAATTTTGAAGGTGATTTTCTCAGTATTTTAACTTTCTTGCACCCTCAGATTCCAGATTTTCAAATAGTTGTATCTCGGCCAAATATTATCCTCCTAACAAACCCATACATATGTGAAAAGATTATTTATTCAGCTTTCAGATGATTTATAAAACTTAATTTTAAAAAAATGAACCCTTATGTCTTGTGGTCAATGTAATGTACAACTAAATCCTTAAATTATTGTTTTAGAGGTTTTTAATGTAATGTAAGCACCTCAACAAAATATTTAGAGTTATTATAGTTAACTAAAACCATAAAAACATTTCCATTACTTGAAATACATTAAATGTTAAATGAAATAAAATATAAAACAACTTTAAAGCAACATTGCTCACTCATATTCAGTTCACTTGATAACTAAAACTGAAATAAAATTATTAAAAACTGTATAGACATTTAAAAAAAATGAAATATTCAGTATTAAATAGTATCCCAGTAATAACATAATAAATAAATGTGAATACAGTAAGATTGTATATTTTATAGTATAGTTACTATAGGCTGGATTTAAAGTGCAATGCTTCAAGGAAATATGACTTTAAAAAAAATTAAACACCACTGGTTTAAATTGTTAAAAAGGTTTGAATGTACAATTTAAAGCATGCATTATGATTGTAAAATGGATGCTCATTTTAAAATAGTAATTAAAAAAAATAAACATAATTTTTTCAAGTATTTTGCATTGCAGTGAAAATGCAACTATTTATGCAAAATATTATGTCTTGTTTACTTATTTTATTATTATTGGGGTTAAATATGATCTGAGCATATATGATTTCTTTGGGAGAATCAACATGTTTTGAAATGGAGAATAAAAGCCTGTTGTCTTACCTCTGTGAGCTTCAAAGGAAGAATCCCAACTTTGTCTCCAAGTTTACCTTCATCCCAATTTTCATGCACTTGTTTGATAAGAGTAATGCTGTTTCCCTGCGGGGGGAGAGAGATAGGCATGTGTTAGGCAGATGTGGGTGCAGGACGTCCCTGAAGATGTTTCCTCGGCTGGAATCACTCAAAGCCTCAGGCCCATTACACCCTTAACTCGGCTCCAGACCCATTTGGACCATCTGCTCTCAGATATAAAAACAACATTCCAGGAAAATGTCTTTTAATGGATGCTGTGCCTGAGTCCAAACTGTTATATAATTCAAGTCCTGCGGTGTGACTAACAATACTGCTACATTACAGAGCCCAAAGAAGAGAGCTTTATTTGCTTCCCAGGTTCCTCGTTATGAATCACACTAATGAGGCAAGTAATACTAAACATGCAATAGCCTCAAAAAGTATTTAGACACTTCACTCACACATAAAAATATAAGAATATAAAAATCATAAAATTATAAGTTTTTAGTGTGTATGTGTGTGTGTATATATATATATATATATATATATATATATATATATATATATATATATATATATATATATATATATATATATAAAAGTACTAAAAAAAAGATTGGTTCATGAAAAAATTTACAGTATGTGTGTGTGTATAAACGTATACATTTCATCAGCCTTTACTCCAATTTATGTAATTTATTATAAAACCCTGTCTGTTTAATTAAGTAACAGATATAGGTGTCATGCCATAACATATTTTTAATACGGCTGACTTTATATTAAATGTGAACTTAACATTGAAAGTTAATGTGATATAAATATTGCTACTAATCTTTCATTGTTCAGAAAGAGAGCAAATAACATTTACATTATTAAAGATAATTTTCACTGACAGGCTAGATTTCAATCACTCTCAGAAACTCCCATTAAAATCACTGAAACTGTTAACACTGTGAAATCAATATCTTAATTACAGATTCGTACACACATCTGCACTTTGTTGTTTCTGATGAGAGAATTCGCCAGAAAGAGGTATTCAGTCAGGAGCGAGTGAAGGAAGCACCGGCATTTTAGCGATGACTCATCTGAACGCCTCTGATTGGCCATTGCTTTAATAAGCTCAACAGAATCTTGTGTGATTGGTTAAAATGAGCAGTGCTGTAAAAACGCATCTATCTCTGGCTCAGCGCCAGCAAGAGATCACAGATCTGAATTTAGCAGCTGATAATATGACTCGCTGAACGTACTCGCACCGGTGTGATTGTATCAAAATTAATAAAATCTTAATCGGCTATTTTTTGTCTTTTGGAAGCTGCATTCAACTTGACTCCCCTCTGTTATAAGCCACACACGTACAACAAACTAATGACACAGTGGTATCGTGTTCTGAAGCATTTATAACATTTATTGCATTAAGATAAAGTAACGAGAGGAGCGTCGCCCACAGCTATGAAGTAAAAGTACAGATTTACTCAAGTAAAAGTACCCATCTGTGGAGTCAATTTAACGCCGTATATATATATATATACGCAAAATATTTACGTTTTGCAAAAGAAAATATAGTTTTGCAAATGAAAATTTAAGTATTGAGGAAAATACATTTGCTTTTTGCAAACAAAAATTAAGAATTGCAAAGCATAAATGAAACAGAGCGAAAGCAATGATTTTGCAATAAATATTTTCCATGGTCATATCTATTAATTTATTTGCAACGCTGCTTTTATTTTGCGTGTAAGTGTAGTTTGAGCTTGCGATACCATTTTCCTTGCGCTTAACTTTTCTGCACCTCACTCTTTGTGGCACTGTTTGACGTGGGGGCGGAGTCAAGGGACGGGGGCGTGTAAAACATGACTCCCTGGAAGTGACGTCATCGGCCCGAGACGCAGCTCAGCTCACTGATCCAGGTCCTGTCATTTGAATCAGTTTGGGGTTCGCGAATCATAGTTGTATATGGCATTTTTAACTAATTTAGTGGCTAGTTCTAATTATGTTTTCCAAGCGTGTTTAGGTGTGATATGTGAACTCATATTTTTTGTTTTAATGATGTGCCTTTTAACAGTATCAAGTATAATCAAAAACTAAACAAATCGTGCCTAAAATCGTGTCAGTTCGGGAGTTCAAAGCGGGTTCGCGAATCATTTGTCAGTGATCTGCTCACCTGGTTATGTTCGTGGATGTTTCGACGTGGAAAGCAGTTCAGAATGGAAATATTGATATTTTATTTGTTAACAACATAATTTTCGTACCTTAAAATCAGTAAATGTTATGAAATTAGAGAACTAAGCCAATAGTTGAGCCAGTGGTGTCATTTGATTTGGATGGGAACTTCGGATTGTGAATCATCTGAGTCAGTTCGGGAGTTCAGAGCGTGATCCATTTGAGTCAGTTTGGGAGTTCTTAGCGGGATCGCGAATCATTTGAGTCAGTTTGGGGATCGCGAATCATTTGAGTCAGTTTGGGAGTTCAAGGCGGGTTCGCGAATCATTTGAGTCAGTATGGGAGTTCGGAGTGGGTTTGCGAATCATTTGAGTCAGTTCGGGAGTTCGTAGCAGGTTCGCGAATCATTTGAGTCAGTTCGGGAGTTCAAAGCGGGTTCGCGAATCATTTGAGTCAGTTTGGGGATCGCGAATCATTTGAGTCAGTTCGGGAGTTCGTAGTGGGTTCGCGAATCATTTGAGTCAGTTCGGGAGTTCTTAGCGGGTTAGCGAATCATTTGAGTCAGTTCGGGAGTTCAAAGCGGGTTCGCGAATCATTTGAGTCTGTTTGGGGATCGCGAATCATTTGAGTCAGTTCGGGAGTTCGTAGTGGGTTCGCGAATCATTTGAGTCAGTTCGGGAGTTCGTAGCGGGTTAGCGAATCATTTGAGTCAGTTCAGGAGTTCAAAGCGGGTTCGCGAATCATTTGAGTCAGTTTGGGGATCGCAAATCATTTGAATCAGTTTGGGAGTTCGTAGCGGGTTCGCGAATCATTTGAGTCAGTTCGGGAGTTCAAAGCGGGTTCGCGAATCATTTGAGTCAGTTTGGGGATCGCAAATCATTTGAATCAGTTTGGGAGTTCGTAGCGGGTTCGCGAATCTTTTGAGTCAGTTCGGGAGTTTAAAGCGGTATCGCGAATCATTTGAATCAGTTTGGGGTTCGCGAATCATAGTTGTATATGGATAAGCATTTTTAACTAATTTAGTAGCTAGTTCTAATTATGTTTAGGTGTGATATGTGAACTCGTATTTTTTGTTTTAATGATGTGCCTTTTAACAGTATCAAGTATATTCAAAAACTAAACAAATCGTGCCTAAAAAGTGCATGCATCCA
The DNA here is from genome assembly GCF_963082965.1 of Carassius carassius. Lineage (NCBI taxonomy): Eukaryota > Metazoa > Chordata > Actinopteri > Cypriniformes > Cyprinidae > Carassius > Carassius carassius. The sequence goes on along the minus strand of NC_081783.1, from coordinate 2,599,602 downwards.
GGCTAATGTAAATTTACATGATGAAGTCATACTAGTGCGCATGTGCATTTTGAGTGCGTTCTTTCACTGCATTATTCGGTGTATTCAAATGTATTTATGAATGCATGTGAATGATCACAAAATTCAAGATATGGGTATCTAAGATATATCATTTTATGTAGTAAATCAATATCACACGAAGAGTGCCATTTCAGTTTTTCTCCAAAAATCAGCATGATTAAAATGTGATATTAAGTTACTACAAACAATAATTTAATTACAAATACAAAATGTTGCAGAATAATGTAATATATGAATGAATAATAGCCTAAAGAACCTTTGTTCCAAAAGGGTTCTTTCTTATCATTATAGAACCTTTTTAGCATAAAAGGTTCTTTGGAGTTGAGTAAAGAACCCTATGGTTCTATATAGAACCCCAATGAACCCTTTTTTTCTAAGAGTGTACATTTGTTAATAAAGTAAATAAAACGAAAACATGAATGTTCTAATGCTACTAAATTAAAAAAAAACGATCTACTCGAAAGTCCCTGCTCTTCATGACAGGACCTGGATCAGTGGAGTGCGTCTCGGGCCGATGACGTCACTTCCAGGGAGTCGTGTTGTACACGCCCCCGTCCCTTGACTCCGCCCCCACGTCAAAACAGTGCCACAAAGAGAGACGTGCAGAAAAGTGAAGCGCAAAGGAAAAATGGTATCGCAAGCTCAAACTACACTGACAGGCAAAATAACAACAGCGTTGCAAAATAAATTAATAGACATGACCATGGAAAATATTTATTGCAAAATCATTGATTTCGCGTTGTTTCATTTATGTTTTGGAATTCCTAATTTTTGTTTGCAAAAAGCAAATTTATTTTCCACTATACTTTAATTTTCGTTTGCAAAACTTTATTTTCTTTTGCAAAACTTAAATTTTTTCGTATATATACGGCGTTAAATTGACTCCATACCCATCTTTAAATATACTCCAAAAAGTATTAGTTACCCCAAAAAATTACTCAAGTAAATGTAACGAAGTAAATGTAACTCGTTACTACCCACCTCTGGCTTTTTCTTAACTCAGTCTGTCAGAAGCATACATTATCATATATTATATCATATGTAAAATAACCTTTTTCAATAAGTAAAAATTTGTTTAGATAAATTTCTTTTTTCTTTAAAAGATAAAAGCTTTTAAAAGCAAACAAGCCTAATCTTGACACACAGGCAAGCCTTAAGTGCAAGTCACAAAACTCACCAAAAAAAAAAAAAAGACTAAGGGTGCTTTTTAAGTCTCAAATCATTACTCACGCTCTAATGCAACAAAAGCACATGTCGTATTCTTACCCCCTGTTTTGGGCAGATCTTTAAAGGTTCTCCTGGACTGCAGAGCTGATATATCTGATGGATATGTCCCTCCAAGACCTTAGCAGACTCCTCCAAAACACACTCCAACAGGTTCAAAACAGCCAGATCCTCCGTCATACAGGAGCATGCACACATCAGAGACACAGCTTTATTACGTATTCAGAGCTACTTTAGTCACAGTACATATTAGATTCCCAATTCTAGAATGATTTCTCACTGTGAACCTGTTTACCTGTTCATTACACTGTTGTAACATGCATGCATTTGTAAATACAGACATGACACACGTTTGTGTTTAGGTTATTGAGCTTACATTTCAAAACCAGTTGTGCTCTTAGTCCTGTAGTTTGCATTCAAATCAAGAACATCAGGTGAGATTGCGCCAGGATTAAATGATAATTAATCAGTGGATATTTTGGAATGTCGGAGGTTTAAACAAATGCATTTATTTTCCAACAGGTGGTTGGTGCATAAACTTTAGAAAATGTTACAATATTATTTGAGCTGTTTTCTGTACTCTTTCTTTAAATTCTGCTTTTTTTTTTTATTTAAATCATCTTAGTAAAAAAAATGGCTAAATATCCTACAGTTTTGAATGCTTTTGAAATATACTAATTTAGTTAATAGTTTAGGCTATATAAAGATTAAATAAGCTTTGAAATTAAATGGACAACTTGTGAAATATTTGTTTAATATAATGATAATATAACAACAACTATTTGAGAATGAGGAACAAAGCTGTACATTTTGTCATTCAGTTGCCAAAATGTTTTGTAGTTACTGATAATAAACTTACATTATTTATTTATTCTTGTTGTTGTTGTTGTTGTTGAATGGAATGATTTAAATGAAAATAATTAGTGTGTATAATTAGAAGTGAATATATATCTGTATCACAGATCAAACCAAACATCAAGATCATGACATTTAGACAATTATGACCAGATTTCTATTTATTTTTATCTATTGTCAGTAGGTCTTTAAGGTAAGGCAGACCAAAAATCGACATTTTAGGATGAGTTTTAGTTATTAGTTTAATATTTAATGCAATGGATTAAAAAGACATTGCATTCTTGCTTGTAAGGGTTTAAAGCCAAAGTTTACTGTACTTAAGGAATGTGCTATAAACAAGACATACAATACAGAGATCAACTGCTCTATTAGTTCATTCCTCAGGTTTATTAAAAGAATACTGGCGCCCTCTAGTGGTGAACAAGTGCAATTAAATTCTGTTTTAAAAATAGCATTTCCTTACGATTTCATTAGTCATCCAAGTTTTTCATAAAAACCACCCCATCGGGAACTTCTAATCTCGTTTATAAATTCTAGTCATAAGATTCGTCCTACATGGACAGGCATATGCTTCAGATTAATGAGCAGTGGATCTATTGACAGATAAGAGGAGACAAGCCTAATGATGATGAGAGATCTGGTGGTATATCATCTCCTGCTTTACCCTGCAATGATACAACTCAGACATCTGTTTTGAATCGATGGGATTTCAGCTTCACACATCCCTTAAACCCCAAAGTCCCGTTAACATCTCACGGCTAAATTATTCATTAATATTGGCTCTGCGTTCCGCACAAGTTCAGGACATTCACTTGAATTTTTTAAGGGGTGCATGCATTTTTAATCTGTTTTGTAAGTCTGCAGAATATGGGAGGTTTCTTAGACATTCTTTAAAAGAAGGATTCATTTTCTTTATGTTTGTGATCCCCTGTCATTGCTTCACTGAAGTACTCATGCATGCATTTCTTGTACTCAGCTTGTTTAACTTGACAAAACTCAGCATGGCTTTGGCTGCTGTAAGATTGAGTGCTTGTGAGGGATGGAGAATAATTGCAAAGGCTCTAAATAGGCCCTTGCTGGGTGTAATTCTTCAGCCTCTTATCTAAAAGAAACACAGATGAGATCTGACCAGCAGAGGGCGCAGTTTATAACGCAACAGCATTTCTCCTCAAATTTGAAGTGTTTCCTCTTTACACAAAAGTTTGTGACTGGCTCATAATAACAGCAGTCCATTACTTTTCTAATTTCATTTGTCATTCGAACGGTTCTTTGTTTGTTTTCGATCATTCGATCAGATTTGTGCTTTCTCTGCAGCTCGATGTAATCAAGTCAAATCTGAGTTCTGTGGGAATGAGTCTGTGTGTGTTTCCATTACAGAGCATCAATTATTCATGCACTGATTATATGGCTATTGTTTCCTGCCATTATTTCTGAGAGTTTACATTTATCAAAATTGCCCACACACGTATTGCATTCATTTCTTGCTCAGCTGGATGCAGAATTTAGCCGCTTGTAATGATCCCGATATTAAAATCTTTGCAGTGTTGTCCAGAGAGAGAGAGAGAGAGAGAGAGAGAATTGTACAGCACCTTCTGTGTGTCCTGCTTCTTATGTTAGTTATGGTTATATCCATATGTGCACCATGTGTGCTTATGCATCTCGAAGAGTGTTTAATGAAGAGCCGGCTCTGCCAGACCAATCTGAACTTCAACATTTTCTAAGGTTAAAAGCCACACTTGTATTTGGCACAAAGGGTAAAAACAGTTCCCAGAGATCAAACTGTTCACTATAGCTCTATAGAGTCAAAAAAGAAAAGATATGCCACTTTAGATGATACACATTTTAAAAATGTGCAGTACACTGTATTAAATTGATATTATAGATATATTACTTACATCTGTTTTGGTTGAAAACAGAGTTAATCTCTTTCCAAAGCTCTTTCTGATTCTGATTCAATATATTTTTTGGCATTTTTTAAATGAGGAAAAAATATTTAAAAATATATAAATATATTTAAAAACATTAGATATATTGCTTATACATATATTTGTGTAAATATATTTTCTAATAATAAACTCTTTCTGAATTATTCTGATTCTGATTCAATATATTTTTTGGCCTTTTTTAAATAAAGAAAAAAAATATATATATATATATATATTAATAAACATTAGATATATTCCTTAAACATATATTTGTTTAAATATATTTTTCTAATAATAAACTCTTTCTGATTCTGATTCTGAATCAATATATTTTTTGGCATTATATTATTAATTATATTAAAATTTATAAAAAATATATAAATATATTAAAAACATCAGAAATATATATTTTGCACTATATATTTAATTTTAAAAATACATTCACATATGTCACATTTGAAGAAAAACTTTATTTTCTTATTTATAATAAGTATGGACGTAATAATATACATTTGAATAAAATTAAGCAAAGAACATACTTTATGATGTTCAACAAATAATATATAATGTGAAATACATTTTGAAATACATTTTGAAATACATTTTGAAATATATTTTAGTTTGTTGAGGTTTGAAACTAAATATATTTTCTATTAAAAAAAAAAAAAAAAATATATATATATATATATATATATATATATATTATTATTATTATTATTATTATTTTATTTTTTTTAAGCTTCACTTTTTCAAACATATAACTGGCATATATTTAAAATATATTTTTGTAATTTAATTTTTAATCCGTTTTGTGACAAATCTCCTGTATTTGTTCCAAATATTTTGATCTTCATATTTCCCTTCTTCTCTGGTTGCAATAGTATGAATACAAATAAATAATATATATTTGCAATATAATACATGCATAATAGATTTTTTTATTGTGCAAATGTAATGTGTAAATGTTGATCCATATGTCTAGAGATGGTGACAGATTTATCTCTGGTTGCATTGCTTTGATTTATATATGTGCAATATAATACAAACACAGTGTCTATTATAACACTGTACACAAGTAAATTAATAATAATGTAGCGCATATATATTTTCGGCCATTTTTGTATATTTTGAAATATATTTTAAAATATATTACACACACACACACACACACACACATATTTTTATTTATTTATTCTTTTTTTTTTGCTTCATGGTGTGGATGTGTTTGGTGGTGGTATATATTATTTTTTATATGTTAGATTTATATGATTATTTATATTATATTTATATATAAGTACATTTGAAGCATATTTTACCAAAGAGAGATAGAAAAAAAAAATATATATATATATATATATATTAAAAATGGGGCATCCGTGGCACATGTATACGACTGAAGCCAGCTTTTAATTGAAGAACACATACACATCTGTCAGAACAAGCAAAGGACCTAAATATAGGATGCACACACACAAAGAAACATGCATGCAAGCCAGCTGCCTCCCTGTTTGTCCTCACTGAGATCACTCCATTTCCACTGACACCGAAAAAACAAGAGAGAGAGAGAGGGATGACTACAACATAAAGCCAGACTCTCCTTCTCTGTGCCCTGGGTTAAGGCTGATTAACTAGCAAAATTAGAAAACCAACCACAATGGCCTCACGCCAAACTTTTAAAATAATCGATCTCCGCAATTCCCTCTTGCATTATTCCCATTGATTTCCAATGAGTGCTATTGGCCCCCAAGGAGAATTCCTTCACTGGTGAATAAGAACGCAGGAAGGGAAATGAGGACACGTTTAACATCAGTGCACACAAAACAGCGTCTGCCTGAATGCTTACTGAACTGATAAGACCTTTATTTATTATAGCATGGCTACTCATAAACAAAGAGAGCAAGGCACGCTTCACCGATGAAAAATAGAGAGCGCTCATACTGATTTCGATTTTCAGAAAGGAAAGAAAACTTTGCTTTTTGAGTGTGTTTGTGCAGCTCATGTCTCATTTTATAGCTTGCAATACGCTGTATGGTTTCAAAGTGAAACTAGTTACATGATTGTATAGCTTCCCACTTGTTTGTCAATGATGAAACTAATTCACATCTGAAATTATACTGGCTGCTGTTCTCACTCTTATCTTCTGGGAAACAAACCAGCTCAGTAATCGTGGCTTTGATTTGTTTGTCTGTATCTAATTCCAATTCCATACAAAGATTGCATTTTGAGCTCATCCGAGGATTCAGACACAGTTCTTTTACTTGAAGTTTTATGCCACGAGTCCCCAGAGTTTTTGTCCTTTTATTAAATGCTTGCAAGCAAAACCTTCATATACGGCTGCTGTATGTGATCTGTCGGTGCTTGCACAGAAAATGCATTATTATAACAAATCTGTTTACTTCATACATGAATATGAAGATGCATTACAGATGCAATATATATTGCTGTATGGGTAAGTACACACACACACACACACACACACACACACATATGTATATTGGCACAAAATATTTACACAGTTTCAACCCTCATATACCTAAATATATTTCAAATTGAATTTTAGGAGCAAGAAAATACATTTCTAATCTTACAATAGACTACATTTATAGGCTAAATGCAAATCTGGAAAGGCCAAGAGTAAATAATGACTTAATAATGCCTATTTTATAATATTTTTTAATTCATGATATTATTTTATGGGCTTTTTGTTTTATAATTGAATTTTAGTCAAATGTGTTATATGTTAATTTGTGTAGTGGACAACAAATAACGCTTTTCTTCCAATGTGTAGATGTGCTTTCTTTGGATTGTAATATATATTGTAATTTTAAAAAAATATATTTTTTACATTTTTACAAAAATATACGGGTAGAAAATGTATTTATGGAAATATATTTTTAAGCATATTTTAGCATGATATTTTTTATCAATTATTGAATTATTATAAAATAAAATAAAAATCATATGGGTTTATAGTAATGACACTTCTTCCCATTAGTGGGCCACTAAGAAGGGATGAAGAATAGAGATAAATGTAAATGTAAAAATGCTATATTTCTCAGTGTGTGAAAATTGTTACTACAGTAGTATGACCCAGACATAGCTGAAAATCCTCATGTATTTTATGCATTATATTGTACACACATAACACAAAGGCTGTGTTTTTTGAACTCATTCTTACAAATTAGCACCCTGACTCTCACATGATTGTGATGCACATGAGTGATGACACTTCTGAAGAAGCCAGGCCTGATATGCAAAGCACATGAGGAGAAGTGACAGAGAAATAGAATCAAGCCCAAGCAGGCCATGGATGCAAAGGAACCACGTATTCACAGTGTGCCGAAAAAGCATGCATAAAATGTCACCTGCACCCCGAGGCATTCCCGAGAATCTCTCATGGGTCACAAACCACCCCATCATCACAGCAAACACACGGAGCCAGGCTATTCTGTGATCATGTTTCAATAGAGACAGCTCGCCCTCTCTGGAACATGTTAGACAAATACTCCAGTCTGGTGCCATTTAGAACCTGATTTCGTTTTGAGGTCACGTATATTTCTTTTCTGTTAAATGCTTCTTTCATGTAATCAGTTTTCTTATTGTTTACCCTGTGGCTCACGTCTCTGTTCACTTGTACAGTATGCAGGAGCTATTGAGAAATATATGCATTTGTGAACCATCCTGAATCAACACAAGTCAGCCAGGCCTGAGGTCAGACTCTAGATTTACCTTGAGCTCATTAAGGATCTCTCAAGGCTCACCTTGCAACATAATGACTGCAGTGCCTTGATTTGATGAGTCAGTGATTCGTTGTACAGATGGAGCGGCATTAATGTTCTCTATGGCAATAAATGAAAAGAGTAAGCAATATGCAAAGCAAACTGTTTCCGATGTACTGACGTGACAGAAATCTTCATTTAGAACTCGATTTTTATATTTTCTTTTTTGAAGAAAGTGTGTAAAACTCATTGTCGTTGTAACGAATTAAACCTTCATATTCATCCGGAAGAAGGAGGCGGGAACCGGCGGACAATCACAATAAAACTTTAATAATCAAAATAAACACAAAACAGCGCACCAGCCCCTCACAGACGACTGATGCGCTCAAATAAAAAACCAAAACACAACTAAAATCCCAGGCCTGGTCCTCTCTCGTCCTTCACTGTCGTCGCTCCAGTTTTATATCCTTCCATCTCCTCTGTGGGACTCGAGACCGGCGATGGGTCGCAGGTGTCCCTGATTTGCCCAATCATTGCCGGCCTCCCTCCTTGTTCCCACGTCCCTCGGCCCCGCCCCACTCGCCACAGATATTTTATAAAAAATGCGGATTTAGTTTGATTTTGCATAAAATTCAGCGATCACAAAATCCACGAAGGACTAAATTGTAAAGTATGTGTGTACAAAATTATGATCTTGAAAATAGCATTAAATGAATCCTTTTATGCTCGTGAAGCAATTTTCAAACCACATGTAGTATGTGATTTCGGACACAGCTCTAGTCTATTGTTGCACTGATTTTGTGATCTGTTAGGCTTAATATAGTAGACCTAACCTCTAAGAACCATCCCTTAACCCTTAGTATGAGCAATAATAAATGGGCTGCTTTGCAGAGCGAACGCAGCTAATAAACAGAAGCTGCTGTGTGTGGCTCCTCTTTTAAAGAGTGGGCCGAACAGATCACTTAAAGGAGGAAGAGTGCAAGCTTTTATGACAAATGATCTCTCAATGCCCCCCACCACACCATCAAGGAGGTAAACATCATCTGTTCTGGCCCTGTTTTTTGATGGGTAGATAATAACTCACATCAGGAGGCTAAATGAAACTCACCGGGGAAAAGGAGGAGCAAATTACTCTGCCTTTCTAGCCCTTGACACTCACAGCAATAGAGATAAATGTGAGGGTGTTTGTGAAGCAACTCAACACAAATATTTTCACCTGATTAGGTGCCACGGCGTATCAAGTTATCAGCATTAAATATTTGGTTTAAATGCCATGCTCGTACGGTTTGTTTTCAAATGCATTTGAAATAAATTACTGTAAAATGTTATACAGATTTGTACAGATTTTTTCATTCTAAACAATTATTATGTCTAAAACATCAACAGTAAGAGCTATAATTGTGAAACAAATGTCCTAACTGACTTTTTTTTTTTATGGATTAACTTAAACTGATTCATCACAAGAATAATAATCTTGCATTAAAAAGAAGTCAAAATCGAAATAGGGTCTATTTTGAACTGTACAGTATGCAAAAAATGTTTTATTTTAATTGGTACACTTACTTCTAAGGCAACTGACTTCTGTTTCTTTCACAAGACATCTGTTGTAGGAGTGTGAAGGTTTGTTGACCAGACACAAATTCACAATTCAGATCATTTTTTTTTTTGTTTTTTATTGTGAAAAAACAAACAAACATATTTGTGAGAAATAAACTCAATTCTGAGTTTACATTTCAAATTAGTTTTTGTTCCCACCATGAAATAACAAAAAGGTTTATATCACAATTTTCTTTTTCAGAATTCTAACTCACTTTATTTTGTGGTGGGGGAAACAGCTTTTTTCTTGAAATTCTAAATTTACATCTCACAAATCTGTTTTTTGTTCCCCACCATGAAATAAAACATTTAAAAAGGTAATTGAGACTTTTTATTCCACAATTCTTTTTTTTTTTTTTTTTACTTTCTTTGGCAAAATTATTTTACATTTCTGAGTTTACATCTTTCAAATCAGTTTTTTTTCTTGCTTCCACCATGAAAAATCTGAAAGAGTTTATATTTTACAGTTCTGACTTCTTTCTCAGAAATCTGAGTTTACATCTCACATTTGTTTTTTTATTCCTGACACAAAATAAAATATAAAAAAGTTAATTGTGACTTCTTTTTGCTCAGTTGTGAGGAAAAAGTGAGAATTCATTTTGGTTTTTTTTTTTAAGTTTTGTTTTTTTGTGACAGGAAATCTCATACAGTAAATCTGTTTTTTTTTTCACCACAAAGTCAGAATTGTGAGATAAGTCACCATTTTTTTTTATTTTGTGGCGGGTGTTTACATCTCGAATCTAAAAAAAAAGCTTCCATACAAATTGCACAAATCTACATACAGTTGCTTTAACATGAATCCAATTTCTTTCCCACTCTCACATAGTGTACCATCAGCCGCCTCTTTCTGCCAGTGTAATGCACAGCTCAATTGATGTGCACATGCACAGAAGTTAATGAACCCATATGTTGCAGTGGATGACTGTGACAGCTTGTGCATTTCCTCAAAACATTGAGCGAAGACTCCAGACATCAGCTGGCTCATTGTTTCCTGCACTGACATATTAATAATCCAAAATACAAATAGAGTACAACATAAATGCCACACTGGAACAAAAATAAATTAATAACCTAATTATCTTGTAATATATAACATTTGTGCTTGTAACAAATGATGAGCTTTTCCACAGTAAACAACTAAGCGCAAATACAAATACAACATGTTCTACAAAAGAGGGATCTATTTAATTAAAGCAGAGTCACTCTGTGCTTCCAAATGAAGTGGTCAATATACTGTATAGACACAGAGTTTTTACATTTCCTTTCTGATTTAGGAGTGCTTCAGCAGTATTGGCAGCAGACTGTTTCTCTCAAGGCAATGTTTAAAAAGTGTTGAATTTACCTCCAAAGCCGACGTTTATCTACACACATACTGAAATGGGGGAAATACGCCGAACTAATTAGTGGTGCTTAAAAAAACATTTTCACCTTAAGCTATAATTCCAGCATGCATCTTTAATCACAGCATGGGAATTGTTCAGAGAAAGATCTGTTCTCCTCATCTAAATAAGTGTTAGCCAAATACAAACCTCGGGGAAAATGCACAGCCCCATTTGAACATGTTTTAACTGACACATATGATATTGTGATAAATTAGTTCATTTAATATTGCACTGCAAGAAGAAATGTTCTCAAGTAGTAATTATGAACACAGTTTTGGAGAGTGAAACCCATAACATAGAGATGGAAGACTGAACTGATAAGCCTGAGGTCAAAATATTTAAGTTAATTATTAGACGTTAAACTCTGTGACATGCTGTCAATTACCCGGATAATCGTTTTGTAAAAAAAACAAACAAGTGTTTACAGTACAATGGGGAAAGATATTGCACTGAAATAAATTTACAAAACACATTATTTGGTCAAGACTTACTATTGTGAATGCTGTTAGTAAGAGACTGAAAAAGAAGTACACTTTAGCATGAGTTGAAGCATAAAAAGAGTACTTTTTAAAAGTGCTCTCAAACGATTAATCATGATTAAACTCATCCAAAATAAAAGTTTTTGTTTACATAATATATGAGTGTGTACTGTGTATATTTATTATGTATATATAAATACAAACAAATGCACCTATACATTTAAGAAAAATATGTTTTTATATTACACATATTTATATATAATATAATAATATAAAAATGTATATTCATGTAAAATATTTTCTTAACATATAATGAATGTGTGTGTGTGTGTGTGTGTGTGTGTGTGTGTGTGTGTGTGTGTGTGTGTGTGTGTATAAAATAAACAGTATACAAAAATATATATTACGTAAACAAAAACTTTTATTTTGGATGTGATTTAATCATTTGGCAGCACAAAGGTTATAATAATTTTAAATATGTTTAAAGTGTAATGCTGAATGTACAATTATTTATGGTAAACAAAATATATTTAATGTTATTTATGGAAGCTGGTATATATTTGTATTTACACATAGGTGCATATACAGTAAGTAGATTTAAAATAATACCTTTAAATATGATATCACATAAAATTACAATATTTTATAAAATAAAAATAAAATGATTAAAAATTACAAGTGCTTTAGCATGTTAGTCTACACTTCAAAATAGATGGACTTCTATATGCATATGTGAAATACACTACAAGTGTATGGGGGGTGGTGTTAGCGCAGTGGATAAGACGCATGCCTGTGGTGTGGGAGACCCGGGTTCGAATCCACTGTGAACCGCCAGTGTGTCCCTGAGCAAGACACTTAACCCCTAGTTGCTCCAGAGGCGTGCGACCTCTGACATATATAGCAATTGTAAGTCGCTTTGGATAAAAGCGTCAGCTAAATGAATAAAAATCTACAAGTACTTTATTTCAAGTACACACTTCTTTGGTAACAGATTATTTTTAGCTGTTACACGTTACATATACTTACTTTTATAATATCAATAAATTGTGCATAATTGCATGCAAGTAGTCCTACATCAAACCCTAAGCTTAACCCTAAAGTAAGTGCATGTAGTTAATTAACATAACTCAGTCCTTAAATGTATAATTACACTGTAATAGGGACACATGAAAGCTTTAGCATAAGTTCTGCCAGGAAGACTCAATTGTTAGCGTCACCTATTACCTTCTCAATTGTCCAATCACGTTCTAATAATAGAAGTATAAAAGAACCTGTGCTTACACTTGTCTGAGTTTGCAGATGCTGAACGCTTCACTCAGTTGCTGAGTGAAAAAAAACAAAAAACAAAACATAGTTTTTAGGCGTTTTGTCCCATCAGCCGCCGCAACAGTGTCTAACCATTTAAGAAGCAATATCATCCAAGGTAAGGACATCAATCTTGCTACCTTACTGCTTCTTTCGCCTGCTGCCGGAAGGAAAATGGTTGACTGTGGTGACGTGGCAGTACTTCTTAAAAACTTCCGATCCCCGTTTACAACGAAATCTCTCGTTTGGCGAATTCGTTATTGCACTCAGTATTTACAGAGACATTCTGCGTCAAACCTACCCCGAGATAAGGGAAGAGCTAGATCTATATCTATCAATGATGGCGGACTTCAGTCAAAGATACGGGGGAACTCTATTTTACGAGTAGGCCTACCACAAGTCCTTCTCAGTGAAATCTGCCACCTTTATCTCACGTTTTAATTCAAGATTAGACTGGTCAGTTACAGACATCGAACTGCTCATCCGTCATGTCGGAGGCCAAAAAAAAAAAAGAAAAAAAAAAAAACTTAACTTGCGCCATCTGCGGCGCTCACGGTCACAAGGCTTCATTTGTCCTAAAGCGCTTGCTAGTAACGATCCAGCCGCTGTCCACGGTCCTGAAAATGCGTCCAGACGGCTTTGGCCTTCAGCCAATACCAACACCCAGCCCTCCCCTATCAGCAACTATGTTAAATTAGACGATTTGGAAGATCGGCTAGGCATTATATATCTAAAGGAGTTGCTCCTTCAACTTCAAAGCTTACACTTCAGCTTGGTCTTCTTTTCTTATGTTTTGCTATTCCTTTCAGATTCTTTTATTTCCTATTCTGGTTACCATTGTTTGCTCGTTCCTTGTTTTTAATTTCGAAAATAGCAATTTAAAAATCTCCTCAATTCGCAGATTGCTCGCTGGTATTCAAATTTATGCTAAATATTTTAATCCCGATTTTCCAAGTCTCTTCACTGATCTTCCGTTCGATTACTGCTCAAAGGCTTCGCTAAATCCTCTATGAATTTCCCCGAACAAAAGGTTGCCTTTCTCTCTGCTCTCTGCAAAGATTAAACCTTTTCCTACGCAATGGCCTTTTTCCATATACTCTAATATTCTGCTAGAAGCAGTATTCTTAACAGCTTTCTATAGATTTATGCGGCCAGGCGAATTCACTTCAGCATCTAAACGTCTTGATCCTGTCCGTGGTCTTTGTATCTCTGACTTACACTTCTCTCCTAGCTTCTTTACACTTTTCTTAAACACTCTAATAATAAGCAATAAGCAAAATAAGCAATAATTTCTGCCCCTTCTCATCCAGCAAGCTCCGCAATAATAATTCAGGTAAATTCCTATGCAACTACTGGTGGTGGTGCATAGCTCTATCTATCTGTCAATAGTACAGTTTTCATAATTCGTGCCATGAATTAGTTGCGTTGTTCTGCGTCACTTCGTCTATGCGTGGCTCAGCGTGGCCTCGTCTATGCGTGGCTCAGCGTGGCCTAGTCTATGTGTGACTCAGCGCGGCCTCGTCTATGTGTGGCTCAGTGCGGCCTCGTCTACGTGTGGCTCAGTGCGGCCTCGTCTACGTGTGGCTCAGTGCGGCCTCGTCTACGTGTGGCTCAGCGTGGCCTCGTCTATGTGTGGCTCAGCGCGGCCTCGTCTACGTGTGGCTCAGCGCGGCCTCGTCTACGTGTGGCTCAGCGTGGCCTCGTCTACGTGTGGCTCAGCGCGGCCTCGTCTATGTGTGGCTCAGCGCGGCCTCGTCTACGTGTGGCTCAGCGCGGCCTCGTCTATGTGTGGCTCAGCGCGGCCTCGTCTATGTGTGGCTCAGCGCGGCCTCGTCTACGTGTGGCTCAGCGCGGCCTCGTCTACGTGTGGCTCAGCGCGGCCTCGTCTATGTGTGGCTCAGCGCGGCCTCGTCTACGTGTGGCTCAGCGCGGCCTCGTCTACGTGTGGCTCAGCGCGGCCTCGTCTACGTGTGGCTCAGCGTGGCCTCGTCTACGTGTGGCTCAGCGCGGCCTCGTCTACGTGTGGCTCAGCGCGGCCTCGTCTACGTGTGGCTCAGCGCGGCCTCGTCTACGTGTGGCTCAGCGCGGCCTCGTCTACGTGTGGCTCAGCGCGGCCTCGTCTACGTGTGGCTCAGCGCGGCCTCGTCTACGTGTGGCTCAGCGCGGCCTCGTCTACGTGTGGCTCAGCGTGGCCTAGTCTACGTGTGGCTCAGCGTGGCCTTGTCTATGTGTGGCTCAGCGCGGCCTCGTCTATGTGTGGCTCAGCGTGGCCTCGTCTACGTGTGGCTCAGCGTGGCCTCGTCTACGTGTGGCTCAGCGTGGCCTCGTCTACGTGTGGCTCAGCGCGGCCTCGTCTACGTGTGGCTCAGCGCGGCCTCGTCTACGTGTGGCTCAGCGCGGCCTCGTCTACGTGTGGCTCAGCGCGGCCTCGTCTACGTGTGGCTCAGCGCGGCCTCGTCTACGTGTGGCTCAGCGCGGCCTCGTCTACGTGTGGCTCAGTGCGGCCTCGTCTACGTGTGGCTCAGCGCGGCCTCGTCTACGTGTGGCTCAGCGCGGCCTCGTCTACGTGTGGCTCAGCGTGGCCTAGTCTACGTGTGGCTCAGCGCGGCCTTGTCTACGTGTGGCTCAACGCGGCCTTGTCTATGTGTGGCTCAGCGTGGCCTTGTCTATGTGTGGCTCAGCGCGGACTTGTCTATGTGTGGCTCAGCGTGGCCTTGTCTATGTGTGGCTCAGCGCGGACTTGTCTATGTGTGGCTCAGCGTGGCCTTGTCTATGTGTGGCTCAGCGTGGCCTCGTCTATGTGTGGCTCAGCGTGGCCTCGTCTACGTGTGGCTCAGCGTGGCCTCGTCTATGTGTGGCTCAGCGCGGACTTGTCTATGTGTGGCTCAGCGTGGCCTTGTCTATGTGTGGCTCAGCGTGGCCTCGTCTATGTGTGGCTCAGCGTGGCCTCGTCTACGTGTGGCTCAGCGTGGCCTCGTCTACGTGTGGCTCAGCGTGGCCTAGTCTACGTGTGGCTCAGCGCGGCCTTGTCTACGTGTGGCTCAACGCGGCCTTGTCTATGTGTGGCTCAACGCGGCCTAGTCATGTGTGGCTCAGCGTGGCCTCGTCTATGTGTGGCTCAGCGTGGCCTCGTCTATGTGTGGCTCAGCGTGGCCTCGTCTATGTGTGGCTCAGCGTGGCCTTGTCTACGTGTGGTTCAGCGTGGCCTCGTCTACGTGTGGCTCAGCGCGGCCTTGTCTATGTGTGGCTCAGCGCGGCCTTGTCTATGTGTGGCTCAGCGCGGCCTTGTCTATGTGTGGCTCAGCGCGGCCTCGTCTATGTGTGGCTCAGCGTGGCCTCGTCTATGTGTGGCTCAGCGTGGCCTCGTCTACGTGTGGCTCAGCGTGGCCTCGTCTACGTGTGGCTCAGCGCGGCCTCGTTTATGTGTGGCTCAGCGCGGCCTAGTCATGTGTGGCTCAGCGCGGCCTCGTCTATGTGTGGCTCAACGCTGCCTAGTCATGTGTGGCTCAGCGTGGCCTAATCTATGTGTGGCTCAGCGCGGCCTCGTCTATGTGTGGCTCAGCGTGGCCTCATCTACTTGTGGCCCAGCGTGGCCTCGTTTATGTGTGGCTCAGCGCGGCCTAGTCATGTGTGGCTCAGCGTGGCCTCGTCTACTTGTGGCCCAGCGCGGCCTCGTTTATGTGTGGCTCAGCGCGGCCTCGTCTACGTGTGGCTCAGCGCGGCCTCGTCTACGTGTGGCTCAGCGCGGCCTCGTTTATGTGTGGCTCAGCGCGGCCTCGTCTATGTGTGGCTTAATGCGGCCTAGTCATGTGTGGCTCAGCGCGGCCTCGTCTATGTGTGGCTTAATGCGGCCTAGTCATGTGTGGCTCAGCGTGGCCTAATCTACGTGTGGCTCAGCGCGGCCTCGTCTATGTGTGGCTCAGCGCGGCCTCGTCTATGTGTGGCTCAGCGCGGCCTCGTCTACGTGTGGCTCAGCGCGGCCTCGTCTATGTGTGGCTCAGCGCGGCCTCGTCTATGTGTGGCTCAGCGCGGCCTTGTCTATGTGTGGCTCAGCGCGGCCTCGTCTATGTGTGGCTCAGCGCGGCCTCGTCTAAGTGTGGCTCAGCGTGGCCTCGTCTACGTGTGGCTCAGCGTGGCCTCGTCTACGTGTGGCTCAGCGCGGCCTCGTTTATGTGTGGCTCAGCGCGGCCTAGTCATGTGTGGCTCAGCGCGGCCTCGTCTATGTGTGGCTCAACGCTGCCTAGTCATGTGTGGCTCAGCGTGGCCTAATCTATGTGTGGCTCAGCGCGGCCTCGTCTATGTGTGGCTCAGCGTGGCCTCATCTACTTGTGGCCCAGCGCGGCCTCGTTTATGTGTGGCTCAGCGCGGCCTAGTCATGTGTGGCTCAGCGTGGCCTCGTCTACTTGTGGCCCAGCGCGGCCTCGTTTATGTGTGGCTCAGCGCGGCCTCGTTTATGTGTGGCTCAGCGCGGCCTCGTCTACGTGTGGCTCAGCGCGGCCTCGTCTACGTGTGGCTCAGCGCGGCCTAGTCATGTGTGGCTCAGCGCGGCCTCGTCTATGTGTGGCTTAATGCGGCCTAGTCATGTGTGGCTCAGCGTGGCCTAATCTACGTGTGGCTCAGCGCGGCCTCGTCTATGTGTGGCTCAGCGCGGCCTTGTCTATGTGTGGCTCAGCGTGGCCTCGTCTATGTGCGGCCCAGCGTGGCCTCGTCTATGTGTGGCGCAGCATGGCTCATCACATGTTATTCAAAAATAATCATTTACATTTTTTTTAAATGGAACCCTATTATAACCGTCAAACCACGAGTATTGAAGTTTTCATGTCTATCATGCTTGTTGATTGCTAACTATTTTATTTCTACTTTTATTTTAGGTACGCCAAGATAGACAGCCAGCAAGTATATTAATTTTCCATTTCTTGGGGGTAGGCTCCATTCCAATGGAATTATTCTTCCACTAGTTTTTGGGGGTCGGCTGCGCCCCTGCCTTCATCTTCAGGCAGGAAATACCGAATCCGTACCCTCGGACAGCTATTTACAGATGGGGCCTACGCCAAATACAACCATATAGCTTGCTGGGTCATAAATAAATGGATGAATTGTTACAATATCTTCTCCGAGTCTTTCTGGTAGAACTAGAAATAAAGTGTAACCACTTCTTTTTCACAAGGGCTGTTACATAAAGCTTTCACACTTGAAGGGGCTGTTTTAAAAAACGTATCAGAATGTGTGAAAGTTAGCATTGTGCACTTAGCCAGATTGCATGTTCCCCTGCTGGTAAATGTCATAATTACAGCATTATGCCGGCAAAGCCTGTTTCTCATTTGATGCCCATTCAAAAGCATGCATGTATTCTGATGGAATGCATTTTATTTTCAAGCAAATAGAGATCATAAATATTTCACTATGTGTTATAGTTGATGTTTTGCCAGTCCCATTGTTTGCAATGCTTGCACTCTGTCTGCTCCTCATTTTTCTGTGACTACATACTAATTTGTCACATGACGAATGTTTCAAGAGCGCCCGTGAGTCAAAAAGGCAACGTGCAGGACACATTTTTATGTGGTCACACATGCCAGTTAAGACAGCCATGGAGAAAAAAAAGAAAAGCTATAACACTCTTAAGGTAGTGCATAACCAAAACTAAACTAACTAGATTGCTTTACATCTATTTAGAAAGATCCATTTCAAAAAGCATGTCTTGCACTGTAGACTTCAGTGCAGGACTGTGTGATGAGTAGGAAATACTGTCTAGCACATCACTCTTAGAAGAAAAGGTTCTATATAGAACCTTAAAAGGTTCTATCAGGCGCTACGTATTTGGAACCCCTAAAAGGTTCTATATAGCAGGGGTTTTCAAACTGTGGGTCGCGACCCACTTGTGGGTCACAGAATGGAACAAGGTGGGTCGCACAAAGTCACTTGGCTGCAGCTAAATTTGCGTTTCAATGACACACACACACACAGTTCAGTCTAGGGCTGCACGAAAGTGACGAGTGGGAACGGTGCGAGGCCGGTGGAGTGATTGGAATTGAGCGACACCTGCTCGACTCACCAGTCTCGAGAACCACGGAGGAGATCGGAAGGATACAAAAGAGGAGCGTCCGTCTCCCCGGCAACTCACTCCAGCCCACCGCCTCGAGCATCCTCCTTCGCCCTACTCGATGGCACTGCGGATTCACCTCAGTGCCGAGGGATCTTCGGCAGCGCGTCCCTCCTTCCTCCCAGGCTTCGGCACCAGTCTAACACATTAAAAACTTCTCAATCACGGGAAGGAGGAGGCGGGAACCGGGAACCCACTCGTCACAATGATATAGCCCACCAACATTAATAAGGACTGCAATATCCTTAGTGTGATTTTCGAATTGCAATTAAGTCCGCGTGCTTTGCGTGTTTTGAAGCGCGGGCGCGCACGAGTTGTAATAACAGTGAAGGTCTCAGAGCAATGTCATTAAAAGGTTCAATCGGTCCGCATTATTAAAAGAGAAAAACTTGCTCACTTCAATACACTATATTCCGCATGAGATTGCATACACCAGAAAACAAATGTTACGAAAACGGTTTCAGGTAGGCCATGTTCATTCATTTCTATCGTCCGTTTGAGCTCTGTGCACTTTTTTCGTTCGGGAAACGGTTTGTAAAAAGCATTTCACATGTACAGGGTGAGCAGTGCACAAACGCAGGGTTAATTGTAACACTACAAGATTTAAACATTTCCACATAACAAAATGCACAAAAAAATAATGCAATACTCCTTGACGTATCATCTCTTTTTAGAGAAAAATTTGCCAAAGTTCAGAAATCTTTTGAAGATATTGCTGAACATTAATTTAACCATTGCTAAAATAAATTTCTGCCTGAACTTAATGTCATCCAGTTTTTTTTTTTTTTGTTTATTTAAAACGAGACACATGTTTATTATTATTTTTTACCTATTTCACAATTATTTTAATCTCCAAACAGTTTTAGATAGTTCTGCTTTGCTTCTTATGCTTTTTCTAAAAAAAGTGTTGGATTGTGCTCCGTTCTCACCGACACACACGGAAGGATCGTGAATGCATTTTCTGCAACAAAACACAGCAGCGCAGATTACAGTTCACTGGAGTGAGCCTGTTTAACGTTTTTATGGACACTACATATTCTAAAGTCTGTAAACAAAAATTAAAACTTAAATATTAATAGTGATTTTTTTCAGGTGTAGGCCTACTCTAAAATAAAAAGTTTTTTTTTCTTAAATACTTCATTTCTGTCATCAAACTTTTAAGTAAGATTAGGCTTAAAGTAATATCAACCTTTTTTTTCCTCAAATATTGTGGTGGGTCATGAAATAGATTACACTTGTCTAGGTGGGTCGTGGAATGGAAAAGTTTGGGAACCACTGCTATATAGAACCCTTTTTAAAGGTTCAATCAAAAGAACCCTTTAGGGTTCTTTGTTACCAGGAAAAAGGTTTTATATGGAACCTTTTAGGTGTTCATTCATGATTATTTCTTTTGTCCTTTCCGGATTAAATATTTCATATAATTGACAAACATCAAGACCCTAAAATGTAAAAATGTAATTCACATAAGAAGACACCCATGAATACTGAAAAAAAGCTCACCCAAGGTGCATAGAACTAGTCATTTATTTATATTAACAAAAATAATTACTATTACTGAAAGAATGCTACTGTAATTTCAAATATTCAAGGCTTTAAATGTAGAAATCAACATTAAAACACCAACCATTTAAAAAATCTCATAAATAATGAAAAAAGAGTTTCACCTACATCTACATATTACAAAATAAGTCCATTATAAAATTACATTCATCTATCATTAATAAATAATGCAAATATACAGATTCATCTGAATTCCCATCAGGGTTAGAACAACATCAAGTACCTCAAAACTACAAATCCATATTAATATAACTCACAATGGAAATATACAGATATAGAAGTACTTCAAATCTACAAATTCATATTAATATCACTCATAAAGAATGTGAATACATAGAGTAAAATTCAGATCAACATTTCAGAACATCAAGTACTTCAAATCTACAAATTTACATTAATATCACTCATAAAGAATTGTAATTACAGATTCAGATCAGCATTTCAGAATAACATCAAACGCCTCATATTTACAAATTTACATGAGCACTATTTACGAAATATCAAAGTATTATGATAATTGATTATACATTTTGAGCATGGGACAGTGGCTTCTGGAGAGTTTAAACAGGTATTGCTCAACAAAATTCATCATGTGAGTGATGTGCGTGGGATATTCCACACTGAATATGAAAGAAGTAGCAAAGATGCACTCCATTGCCTCCATCACATCCATTTCTGCGCTCACAATGTTGACACCCTCCATATTGATGCTGGCTCTTTTTGCATGGAGGGGGTTTGAAGCAGACTTGGTGACTTGGACTCGAGTCGCTATTTTTAAGACTTGTGACTTGACTTGACAAAAAATAAAATACTTGAGACTTGACTCGGACTTGGAAGTTAAAGACTCGGGACTTGACTTGACTTGAGACAGGATGACTTGAATGACTTGAGTGTTAATCACATTATGTTTTCAGTTTGAATATAAAATATATAAATTATTTTTAAAAAATAAAATTGATTACTCCGCTGGAGCGCAGGCTGAGAATCGCGTTGTCATGTCATGACATCATCAGTCATGCCCTCTCTACCTTACGCAGACCACGCCCACTTAGATCAGATATCACATCACATCAACATCTCAGCTTGAGGGGTACTGAGGGTCATCGCTTTTGTCGTCAATAATTCGCGCCTAAAAACGCGTGGAAATCTCTAGTCGCGCCGCTTTCTCATTGTTTCCAAAGCGCTCGGGCAGTTGCGCCCCTGAGGCGTCGAGCGTGTCGCACCGCGTGCGCGTCGCGACCGCGTTGCTTCCATTATGAGCGCGCATACCGGTGGCGCATACATGGTGGGATAGGCCACATCGTGCTCGGCTTGCAGACAAGACTCTCGAATCTTATATTTTGCAAGTGCAATACCTTGTAATAGAGGTAATGACTCACGGATGTACTCTGAGAGAGAGATTGTGTGTGTGTGTGTGTGTGTGTGTGTGAGAGAGAGAGAGTGAGAGAGAGAAACACACTCGTGCTTCACCTGATGAAGGAAACCCAAACTGAGTCTGACTCCAATCACAACCCCAACATTCAGAAACTAATTGACAAAAATCTGAAGTATAATTATGATGAAAAATGAAAAAAATGAATTTGAGCTCCAAACCAAACTCCAGTGTTATTCGGCCCTAAACAGAACCACAAAACTGGCAAATTACTTATCACTCAAGCAATTAAAAGAAAGACAAATCCTTTCAAAATATCGACTCCGTGATCATGATTTGGAAATAGAGATTGGTAGACATAAAAGATCCTGGCTCCCGAGAGAAGAGAGGCAAACACCGTGAGCTGAATCAAACAGAGGATGAGAAACACTTCCTTCTTGTCTGTCCCAAATACAGCACTACAAGAGAAACATTCTTCCCACAGTTTGAAGCTTTGAATCCTTCATTCTTGTCTCTAAATGACTCAGAGGAACTACTCTATATACTTGGAGAGAATGAGACGGCAGTCACAATAGCTACTAAATATTTATACACCATACACACCATACGAAAGGGATAATTTATTGTATTCAACTGTTTTATTTTATATTCTTAATTCTATATAATTACTATTATTAATATTAGAAATATTATCTGCTGCTGCTATTTTTATTGTATTTTATTGTAATCATATTTTATTCTGTATCTAAATGCTAAATTTGGCAATACTGTAACTCAAATGTCATGCCAATAAAGCAACTTGAACTTGAGAGAGAGAGAGAGAGAGAGAGGAGAAATGTAAGAAAGTTTAATGTTGTATGTAAACCGTGTTTGAGGGGAAGTTGTGGCCTAATGGTTAGAGAGTCAGACTTGCAATCGAAGGGTTGTGAGTTCGAGTCTCAGGCCGGCAGGAATTGTGGGTGGGGGGAGTGCAGAGTGTTCAGAGAGGAGTCTGTTGGATGTTTAGCTGTTATTTGTTTTATGGACTCAATGTTGAAAATGTAAAACATTTCTGTTGGCAGAAGTGAAAAATAAATAATTTTATGAAGTTACAATTTTGTTTGATTCCATGATGTATTTTACTGAACATGAGTATTTACGATGCAAATCCAAATTATTTTAATTTACTGTTACTTATATCTTGTCTTTAACTTTATTAAGATCAGATTCTGCAGGTAAAATTACAATAATAAGGTGACTTGACTCGGACTTGACTTGACTTACTACTTACTACTTGACTTGACTTGCCCAAGAAAAAAATACTTGGGACTTACTTGAGACTTGAAGGTTAAGACTTGAGACTTGCACATGTGTGACTTGGTCCCATCTCTGGTTTGAAGCTTCATGAAAAACTATAGTCGGAGTTGGTTTTACTGATTCCTGCAAGTTGGAAAAACATATAAATTATTTGTGAAATAACTTAGAATCTTGCATACTTTCTTCCAAACAATTAGGGATGTGACTGACCATTTTTTACCACAGTGGAAAGGGCCGATTCACTGGCTAGGTTGCACACGCAACTCACAAACAATTATGACCACAGAAACTTCAAGATCAATGCAATATTCATTCATAAAATAGCTTGGATAGCATACTGAAAAACTAAAAAGCAACAATGTATCCGTTTTTGATTTAACTAAACTTGCAGCTTGATTATTGAAGAGACACTACACAAACATTATTCACACATGCAGTTTCTCACTTTTTCTCTGTTGTTAATTTAAATAAATATGCTATTCGTTCAAGCTACATCATTTCTGTATCTGATTTAAAGCATGCAGAATGCTAGATCTAAAGGCTGGTTGCTAAAAAAATGCATTAGTGATTTTTTTACCTCCACGTCTTTCATTTAAATTGTGCAAATGTTTTTGTGAGAAACTGAGCAGCCCTCTCTAAATTTTAACATCTTTGTATTTCTCCTGATATTACAGAACAACTGTTAATAAGAGTAAAACATTCTTCATTAGAACATTATTCTACAAGAGCAAGACATTTTTATTTAATTTTGTTATCACATTCACAGAGCTACATGCAATCAAGTGATCGTGGCAGTCAATTCTTTAAAATGATGGCATCTCAAATATCTGCTCATCACAATGAACGTCATACGGTTTGGAACTCAAGTTCAGATCTTTTTCTGAACCCCACTCCCACCAACACAAAGACATAACATATCAAAACTTATATTGTCCAGACAGAAGAGAAACTTGATGTTTTCTCTGAATAAGGATAGTAAGATTAGCAGTGCTGCATTTTTCTCCAGATCTGCAATATCTGTTTCCACAAAAACAACAAAACAAAACAGGTTATTGGTACACATTATATTTTAGCTGTGATGGTTGTCTCGGTTTACATTCACAGTGTTTTTGGAAACCTTTTAAATTTGAACAAATAACAACATCTAAATAATAACATTATTATTTTGCTTATTTTTTAATTCAATTATTAATATATAAAGACTGAAATATTACTGTAATTACTTAGTCAAATAAAATATTTATATAATTTATTTTACACTTCACTTTCAAACATGAATCATTAATTAGTATGTGAGCAGAGCAGCATCCAAAATCAAAGTACTTCTGCTGAGATTCTGAAGTATGGACACTTTACTACTCCATGAGAACACAGGAGAGGATTTATGAATGGCAGTGAAGCAATGCAACTGAGGTTGTAGAAAAATTAAATGCAAAATGTCTCAGTTCACATTACTTTAATCTCCGATCTCTGTGTGCAAGTGTTTTGTTTGCATGTATGTCATTGCAGCAGCACATTAAACTTTAATTGTAATTAAACTGACTGGAACTACCTGTGAATCAAAGTATTTTAATGCACACCTTTTAGCCAATCAGAATCAAATATTCAGACAAACCATGGTATAATTAGATTTATTAGAGTAACCATTCAACAAACCAAGCAACTAATGGTTGTGTTAAGGAAAAAAGAACACTTTTTGTGTTTGTGTCAATTTGCTGAAGTAAACAGTAGTGAAAACACATTCGTAGAATCCAGTCATAAAAATGGAATTCAGCCTATAACGCGGACGCAATATGCCACATTTTGGACGAATAAATCAAAAGTAGGTCAGTACACTTGAATCAAACCCCGATATGGACTGATGTCTGTGAATATTAAGCCGCAAAAAGACGGAATATGAATCCTGCACGTTCTGCGTGTCTGTGGAAATCAGGCGCTGACTGAACATCGGGAGAACCGGGACTAGCCTATTCCCGGTGGCCTGGCAGACGATTTGGCCTTCTACTTTAATATTGTTATTGTATAATTGCAGGCCGAATATACTAAAGCGATTATTTCCGAATCCGCCATTCGATAATTAAATCTCTAATAAATCATGAATCGGTTAGTCGTGACTGGCAATGGTTGGGCTCGCGCGCTCTCCGCGCCTCCACCGAACGGTTTGGATCAGACTCCGAGTAATCAATGCGAGAGAGAGACCGGAGTGAACTGTGTAAGCGCACAGCTGGAGCAGAGAAGCGACACTTCTGTTCAGGGTTTCAGGTGCAGGTCAGTTTCATCTGTAAAGATGCTAATGTAGTTTTGTCTTTGTTTACTTAGTCAAGCAGCAGCAGCACATTGCTCGCAATCACTCAAAATACTGTATAAACGACGTCATTATTATCTTTTGTAATGTTACAGTAGTAAATTAGCTGACAAATCATCATATTTTATCATAGGTTTAGGGGGAGCTAGTGCATACAAAAACACAACCCTTAGGAAAATTAATATAGCCTATGGTATGGCACTAACCGTGGTTTAATTATGGAATTTGTAGTAAAAATAAATACAAGTGGTAATTCATTTACCAAAAAAAAAACATAATTGCACTTACAAAACATGGTAAAAGTCAAATAGAAGTGAAGGTGCAGTTCAGTAGAGAACTCTTAATTACGTTGCAAGTCCCCCAACCTAAGGATTCAAATCTTTTTCATGTCAGGTCCAAAAAAAAACAGGGTTGTCCATGTTTCAGAATGGGTTGTGGGTGTATGAGTGTGAGATTTCCCAGTCCGCCCCTCATGGAAATTAATCTCTAGAACAGTCACTTCATGAGCATTTTTTACTTATTTTGAGAAACTATCATCATATCATATACAAAGAGACAGCAGTGTTTCAAAAAGACACCAATGTTTCAGGAGTTTAGTACACAAAATAGGACACATGCTTATTAGATAACCGTATTTGAGTTGATGTATATGCTTTTATTTTTTTATTAACTATTTTTCCCCAAACTATTGTTAGATGCAGTTAGATGCCTGTAGTTATGCAAAGATTTGGTTTCGAAAACAGTATCTATAAACTGTTTCTTTTGATTTTAAATCTGCTTTGAACTTCAGATCAATCTCTAAGTAAAAGGCAGTACTAAAGTCTGATTGTGTGGTGGATGTGTTCAAATGTGATCATCTTAATTCAGGTGATGAAGGATGGTGAAAGTCTGACAGTATTGAGCACTACTTTAAGGTTAAACCTGCATGGTGTAAAATGGTTGAAGATGATTAACAGTTGCAAATTAACATTCATTAAAAATTAATAAAAGTAATCAAAATGTACTCAAAAGTAATTAGTTACATTACTTTATTAAAGTAATTAAAAAAGTTACACTACTATTACATTTTAAATAGGGTAACTTGTAATCTGTAACCTATTACATTTCCAAAGTAATCTTCCCAACACTGTATATATATATATATATATATCATATATTTTTAGTGACAAGTACACATTTCCAATGCCAACACTTAGTGTCAGATACCTTAAAGGGATAGTTCACCCAAAAATGAAAATTCTTTCATCGTTTACTCACCCTCAAGTTGTTCCAAAGTTGTTCCAGAGTTTCTTTGTTCTGTTGAACACAAAGGAAGATATTTGGAAGAATGAAAGAATCAAACAGATCTCGGTCCCCATTGACTTCCATAGTAGGAAAAATATATACTATGGTAGTCAATAGGGACCGACATCTGTTTGGTTACAAACATTCTTCCAAATATCTTCCTTTGTGTTCAGCAGAACAAAGAAACTCAAACAGGTTTGTAACAACTTTAGGGTGAATAAACGATGATAGAATTTTCATTTTTGGGTGAACTATCCCTTTTAAGACATTGCTATTGCTACATTGCTATGCCATTGCTACACTGTCTATGCTATGACTGCTCCACAGACTTCTTGTTGCAAATTTTGCTCACACACACACACACACACAAACCTGGACCTGGAGATGCACACACACACACACACTCACACACACTCACACACACTCAAACTCACAAACTTACTGACACACTCAAACACAGGCTCACACACTCAAACATTCAAAAAGACTCACACACACACTCAGACACACACAGGCTCACACACACACCAAACTTGCCCTGGAGGTGGACACACACAGACTCTGACACACACACACACACACACACACACACAAACCTGGATATTGAGGTGGACAAAAACCAACACACACCAACCTGAACCTGGAGATAATAACAATATAATGTCTAGTCTGGTGGCTGTGATATATATAAATCTACCTACCAACGTCCGTTGCCATGATTTTTGGAATGACTGATCACGAGAGGAAAAAAATGACGTTTTAGTCGCATAACATCGGTTAATGGAAACGCCGCCATTTCGCAATAGTTGTTTATCGATATTTAGAAAAAAAAAAACACAAAAGTTTTGCGCGAATCTGTAATGGAAACGCAACAGCGCTTAACATAGACTAACTTCTCAGAGTTATGTTGAGCAACAGTGTTCATTACTAACCATTCAACTCCGGATTGATTCTGGAATCTTCGCTGGGGGAATAAGCATTAAGCACCGGCAACAATCCGTCCTCTAACTAACACATGCTCATGTTTTGATTCAGATCGTGTTCGAAGAGGAGGGGCTAGTCGTGTGTGCCTCCGTTGTCAGTTTTTGAGAGGGAGGGAGCAAGCAGCGAGCAGCTCTACAATAAAATACAATTGTACCCATATTAAATAGTTTCAAAATCTGAATCAATCCGTGGCGGTCAGCGTTGATAATGTGGCAGGCCGCCACAAATTAATGAATGTATGGGAAACCCTGTAATACTTGTACTTTTACTTTCAGTACTTGAGTAGTAAATTTTCAAATAGACTACTTGCAATACTTAAGTACAAAAAATGTTGAATACTTTAGTACTTCTACTTAAGTGTGGTGCTTAAAGAGCACTTCAACTTCTACTCAAGTTAATTCTTTGATAGAGCACTTGTACTTTTACTCAAGTCTGGATCTCTAGTACTTTATAGACAGTCTAAGTCTTATCTTATACTTTTAACAGTATCAAGTATATTCAAAAACTAAAAAATCGTGCCTAAAAAGTGCACGCATCTAGGCTAATGTAAAGTTACATGATGATGTCATAATAGTGCGCGTGGCGTGTGTGCATTTTGAGTGCATTCTTTCACTGCATTATTCGGTGTATTCAAATGTATTTATGAATGCATGTGAATGATCACAAAATTCAAGATACGAGGGTTAGAAAATGTATACATTTCTATCATTTTATGTCGTTAATCAATATCACACGAAGAGTGCCATTTCAGTTTTCTCCAAAAATCAGCATTATTAAAATGTGATATTAAGTTTCTACAAACAATAATTTAATTACAAATACAAAGTGTTGCAGAATAATGTAATATATGAATGAATAATAGCCTAAAGAACCTTTGTTCCAAAAGGGTTCTTTCTTATCATTATAGAACTTTTTTTTAGAAAAACTTCTTTTTTCTAAGAGTGTACAGCTTAACTTTTGAATGCAAAACATTCCTTTAAAACTGAGAAGAATGTAGAGTGACTTATATAATTGGCCCATAAAATATTAAGACTATGACACATCAATCTCAGACTTCAGTGTTCAACGGTGGGCCTTGTCGTGATGCAGCCACTGTTTATGAGTCACTGTGGCTGTTTCTTCTTATGATGCACATGTTCATAGTGTAACATGACAAGGTGATGACATTTACGCAAATGAGAAGCAGTGATGCATGAAGAGATTATGTTAATTGTAAGTGAAAACCTTATGCTACACATGTCCATTTCTTCTCCCACACCGATAATCAACCAAAAGATTAAAGAGATCAGAAATGGTTTATGGTTTCTAAAATTCAATTCTCAAGCACTGATACGAGCAAAGATGACTTTGCCGCTAACCCACACCTCTGTCCATGAAATCATTTCAGCTGCAAACTGATGAATGTGTCACACATGGGCTGGTCCTGATGAGAACTTCTCTGCGACTGTGCCGCTTCAGGAATACATATTAACTCTCAGTCAGGCTTTAAATGAAAAAATATTGGAGATACAACTATTAAAACTTAGTTTTAGTTATCAGAGCTCGGTGTCTCCAAGATATATGTAGCTTTAGTCTAAATTGGTGAGGTTTGCTATAGGGCTTTGAACAAAGTATTAAAGCAATAGTTCATCCAAAAATTAAAAACTAGAACAGATTTAGAATGAAATGTTTAATTTGGAGTGTAGGGATTATTGGGATGTTTTTATCATCTGTTTGGCCTCTCGTTCTGACGGTACCCATTCACTGCAGAGGATCCTTTGATGAACAAGTGATGCAATGATACATTTCTCCAAATCTGATGAAGAAACAAACTCTTCTACATCTTGGATGGTCTGAGATAAAAATTATTTTTAGGTGAACTATTGCTTTAAGAAGTTTGCACTAAAGACATAACCAAGCACAAAAAATGTTTTTAAAACATTGAAAAAATCATGCATTTTCTAAATGTTTAAAAACACTCAGGCAACGTTAGCAAAATGGTCCTCGAATATATTCATGTTATCTGGGTTATATTCCAACATGTAATAACATGGTATTTTGGTAATGAAGCATTGCTTAAATGTGCTAATGTGTTCGTTTGTAAATTTAGGCATGAGTGTTTGTATTACAAGGCCAGAGGGAGTCTAGGTTATCTCCAAACATATGGTGTCTTGTTTCAGCGCATCAACATGTTTCACTTGTCTTTGCAATCCTCTTTACAGTGCGCTATAAATTTCACCGTAGCTTGCACCTCTGAGATGAAAGTATGCCCCGTTTGTACTGCCCTGTGGTAGGCCTGATTAGTAACCCTGGGATTGCTGGTCAGAATAGCTTAATTGACTTTCTGTAAATTCGGAAGCACTCCTTGAGAGAAGATTAGGTAACGAGGGGAAAAATGAATGAATGAGAACAGGTTCACACTGTGATGCTGTCGAAGTCGACACAGCTCGCTGACTCCAGGGGAGGCTGTTTATAGGTATCTTGCCATCTCTCTCAGCATTAATCTATAGTTAGAACCAAGAGGGGGGAAACACAGATGAGCATCGGAATTTTACAAGGCCTGCATCCCTTCCCGCTGACGCTTGTGCAGGAGCCAAAAGCACCTCTCTCATTAAGGGCTGCTCACCTGCAGCGCTGGCGCCTGGCTCTCTGGGGACGACACTGAGAGTCGCAGATAAGAGTCAGGGCTGCGCTGCTGAGCACAGAGAAAATAGAAACCACATGGAGAAGAGTATGGAAGCTCTCCAAGGATTGAATAATTGGGCCATGCTCTTTCTCGCCGCGCTGTGTAGCTGATGGAGGCGTGAAATGTTTGTGCCTTGCTGACCAGTTGGTCAGCTCAATTTATTGTTTAGAGCCTTTCACAGTTTAGTCTGGCAGCGCTGTGAAAGGTAACTGTGGCGAGGAAGATTCAGTAAGAAACCTTGGGAAGAAACCAAGACTTTTAGCAAGACCAAATTTACCTACATTGCCCAAAATGTCTTTGCTGTCCTATTGTCCAAAAGATACATAAACATACATGAACAAACAATTGTGTCATTTAAAAAGGTGGGAGGTACAGAGACCGGTCAAAGCAATGCAAATATAAAAAACATTAATATTTGATATATGTTCTAAAAATGTTATGAGAGGAAACGCTCTGAGATCAACATTCTATTAACATCCTTACGATGTTATTTGTACTTCATGAACATTCCAAGAGCTACTCACTCAGCTCTGTGTATATGCTAATAGGGCAGAGAACGTCACAAATGGGCGGGACTTTCCCCGAGTATGACATCATAGTCGTGAGAAATCTGGAACTGCTCTTGTGGAGAAACTGTTTATGATTTATTGGGATTATAAAACAATGAGTGTGTGAATTTTTAACATTTATAGGCTGGATGTTTTCACACACTGCGGCCACACAACTGTGTTCAAACACCTTGTAAAAGTGATTTTTGCCTTCTGTGGCACCTTTAAAATAACATTCTAACCACAACATACATTTTTTTTTACATTCTTAGAATATTTAAAATAAATGCTCAAGAAATGTAATATTTTCCATGAAACTACAATTGTAGGAAATGTTTTGTAACCATTAACGTTGTAATCACAACAAGCGACCTGGGCTGTTTCCCAAAGCATCGTAAACATAGTTGGTAACACTTTAGAATACTGTTTCTTATACTGCATAACTAATAAGGAATTATTGAAGAACGTCAATAACTAATGAATTCTGTCATACCTACTGAAGAACTACTTAACTAGTTAGGGTTCAAGAAAAATAACTATGAAGTAACTACTAATGAGTAGTTTGAACTTGTTAGCCTATAATGGAAATTAAATATGCATTTTGTTTGCTTCTAAATGTTTAAGTTTTGATTATAAAATGTTTGTTAAATTAGTTTAAATGTGGGCAGTATGCATGTTAAAATTGAATAAAATATGAATTATCTGATAATTCTTTATTAATTACTAAAGGGTTCACTATAATTTCACTTTAGAAAAGGCCTGCTGTTTCAGGTTTGAAATAAGTCCTGCAGAATTATTTGATAATTCTTTATTAATTAATAATTGGTTTTCCTGTATTTTCACTTTTCCTCAGGCTTTGCATTACATAAAGAAATCGAATTAATGATAATGTGGTATATGCTGAGGAGGCACACATACAGTACTGTATATAAAATATAAAAACTAAGGTAATTATCGCAAGGCACTGGAGTCATGGTGGGGTTCCTATTGGAAGCTGATTTCTTACAAAACACTCACAAAACAATTCACTACATAGGCAAAACCTCTATAAAATGTATTGCATTTATTAATATTGCATTTTTATACTACTGCAACTGCTGATAACTTTTATCTGAAAGGGTCACAATTCAATGAAATTGTGTATAACTGTTCATTAGTAGTTACCTCATAGTTATTTTTCTTGAACCCTAACTAGTAATTAATAGTAGTTCTTCAGTAGGTATGACAGAATTCATTAGTTATTGATTAGCTAACTGTTACTTAACACAATCATAAAATTGTATTAAATCCTGATTAATTAACATATCTTCCTTAGTAGTTAACAGTAGTGAGTTAAGTGTTAATGAAAAATGACCTGTTAGTTAGTTAGTTCAATAATTCCTTATTAGTTATGTTGTAAAGTAAGAAACAGTATTCAAAGTGTTACCACATAGTTTAGTTAAGTTCACCCAAAAAAATGACAATTCTGTAATTAATTACTCACCCTCATGTTGTTCCAGACCCGTATAACCTTCATTCATCTTCTGAACACAGATTAAGATATTTTTATGGAATCTTAGGGCAAGTACTGTAATTAATGACAGAATTTTCAGTTTGGGTGAACTATACCTTTAAGTACATTGTAAATCCATTTGAAACCAATCAACTTATGCTTATGAATCTTTCGGGAAACAAAGACCTGGACATTTTAACATTTTTAGAATATTAAAAATAAACATTCAAATAACACCTTTAAATAGCATTCTAATCATGACAAGAAAACTGCACATTTTAACATTTTAGAAACATTTCAAAACAACGTTCCCACAATGTTTTTACAATCCTAATTTGTTATTTGGGACCCTATACTGGAGGTTTCTAGCCTGATTTCTTTTTTTTCTAGTTTCAGAACAAGATGTGCATAATGCAGTTTCAATTATTTGTTTATGTTTTCAGTTAACATCCTAACTGATTAACTAAGCTAACATATAAAAAATAATATATATAAATATATATCCTTTTTTCATACTAAATGGGAAATACTTTTCTTCTTTTAACCAACCAGTGAACTACGCAGCCAGGATTTTGGGTTATCAAAGACAGTGAAGGCTCTATATAAGCTTCAGAAATCTTTTAGATGAAGAAATCACATTTGACAAGGAGTTACATAAATACTAAGACTCGGACAGCCCTAAATGCTTTCCTACCTTTGTGTACGTGCTTGAAATAGCAGCAAGATTTTCTACAGAGCCATTGAATTCTTTGACGATCCAAGGGCCTTTGGGCTGAAAGAGAGACGTGCAGTTCCATGTTACTGAATTAAATTCTTCCTATGATTCGATTATCAACTCACACATTCCTACACACACACACAAGTGCATAGACATCCAAAACCTGCATTGCAATTAAATCCACAATAAACCATTTAAAAATGAGTCTTTCTTCATTTAATGAAAGACTACTGAGCAAAAACACACAGCTTTTCAATTGAGACCCGAAGGGGTGATGATAATGCAGCTCAGCTGGAGAAACCAGCACAAGCATGACTCTCAACAGCGCCCAGAAGACCACAGAGGGCAAATGATTCATTCTGTGAATCTATAGGAGTGTTGCTATGAGGCAGGATCTTCTGTGCATCATACTGAGATGCTGCAGCTAAAATAAATATATTACATAACACACTTTTACATGCTAGAATAGACCTTGACGTCCTGCAATGC
Source organism: Carassius carassius (assembly GCF_963082965.1). Taxonomy (NCBI): domain Eukaryota; kingdom Metazoa; phylum Chordata; class Actinopteri; order Cypriniformes; family Cyprinidae; genus Carassius; species Carassius carassius. Next base: position 2,566,244 of record NC_081783.1, on the reverse strand, counting down.
ATCATTCTAGACAGCATGTCATGAAAGTGTTGAAAAAGCATCAGTACTGGGATCAAGTGCGTGAATGTGTTTCTTGGTGTCTTTTGGTTCAGATTGTTTCCTGTATAAGCTACTTTGTTAAATAAAGCCTGATTGATTAATACTGTAATATTATAGGCAATGACCTCAAACGGTATTTAGATACTGAAGCCAGACTTAAAACGTACAAATGCATTAGAAAAATAAAATACACATATTGTATTAGTGCGAAAGGTATACTTTTCCAGAACTTTTTTTTTATCCATTATTTTAGAAGTTATGTATATACAAATGTTCAATTAGTTTAAGAGCTAACTCAACTATAGCTTTAATTTGCACTACTTCATAGCATGCATTACTGAAGAGATCTTTAGGTCTTCTTTTCCCATGTAATCCAATGTAATCCCATGTGGCCCGTGAACAACAGAATTCAAATTTCCTCTGTATAATTTATATATTACATGTAATATACAGTTCTAATAGAATAGATAATGGTAGATTATTTACAAATTGTAATAATTATTGTTAGTAACATGATCAATACTTTTGATCATGTACTGATCAATCAACTGATCAATTTGATCAATACTGATTACTTTTAGATTACTTTTGACCTTACTTGTTGATTTAAATCAGATAATCATGTACTATATTGATATAAAAAATACAATGAGAAAGAAAATATATTCCATTTGTTGTTCTACATGAAGTGCATTACATTACATAAAGGTTGCCCAAACTGGGGTAAAATTAACTATAAATTTAAAGTGTAAATAAATCATAATAAATAAATAAAACACACTTTATAATAAAGTAATAAAATTTTATATTTTATTTGTTTACCTGCATGCCATTTGAACATTTAACTGTGAGCATGCAAATGCAATCTTGATTATTAGATTATTAAAATCTCAGGAGCTAGGCGACTATATATAAATACATAAGTTCGTCTGACTAAAAAGTTTGTGAATCCCTTAATATATATATATATATTTTTTGTAAATCCAGTACTCAAATGCTGTGTGTCCTGTGACTTTGTTATTATAGTCACCTTACTGTAATTATAATATCATATTTTATATAATTATAAAGTGACTGGTCCACAGAACTGGAAGACTTTATATTAATTGCCATTATGGGTATAGTAATCAAAAAAAAGTAACTGCAGTCTGAATACTGGCTTTTTTGGATCCTTCCCATGCCCTTTCATGAATCTGTTTGGGAGTATGTTATGGACACAAGGAATAGATGGAGAGGTCATTTCGGTTATTGAACACAAGACTGAAGCCTGGGATCAAAAGAGGATGAAGATGACAAATGCCTTTGATGCTGATTGAAATATTTCAACTGCAAAATCAATTAACTGCATCTTGAAGTCATATCATTAGTATGCATGATGAGTTTGAACTGTGTTGCTGAGGACAAAACTATGGAGACAGTCGTCTACTGTCAGTCTCCCACTAACAAAATATTGACCAGGAAACGAGATGTATAATGCATTAGATAAAAAAAAAAAATACAGTTAGCTGAGGATCATAATGTGATAATAGCATAACACAAAAATGTTGCCGGAAACCTCACACCAGCTTCCCGGAGTTACAGAGTGAATCCTATTTCTTCAGCAAAAATAACTACTGAATGACACTATATTAGCGTCACCTTAATAAGATGCTTTCTGGCAGATTTGTAGAAGCCCATTTAAGCCACTACATAAAAAAATTAAGAAGGTAATTGGGATTTTTTTATCTCACAATTATTTTCTCGCAATTGCGAGTTTGGATTTTCTCAGAATTGCATGATATAAAGAAATAAAGTCAGAATTGTGAGATATAAACTTGCATGAACCTTTTTATTATGAACTTTTTTTCTTGCAATTGCGAGTTTGTATCGCACAGTTCTGATTAATATTCTTTACTCAGACTTGTGAGATATAAACTTGCAACTGTGAGTTAAAAGACCAGTTCGTAGGAAAAAATACAGATATTTTCTTGTGATTATGAGTTTATATCTCTTTTTCACAATTGCAAGTTTATATCTCGCAATTATGACTTAATTTCTCAGAAATCTGAGTTTATATCACGCAGTTCTGACTTAGTAACTCACAATTTCAACTTTATATCATGCAATTCTGGAAAAAAGTCAGTCACAGTTACCTTTTTTATTTTCTTACTCAGTGGCAGAAACAGGTTTCCATAGATTTGTGATTTGTCTTCAGTAAATGCATGAACTTCTTCACGTCTGTCATGCTTCTGCATCCTCAAAGCTTCTCTGTTTTAGATTAAATGTAGCAACACTGCAGAATCGAATGGCTAAAAATAGTCAGCTAAAAATGGTAGTTGTGATGCATGTATTTATCAACAACCTTCCTTCACAGTGACAGAAAAAGAGAAAACTAATATATCAGGCAGCAAAATTACACTGCTATGCATCTGAAATCAGCTGAATATTGTAAGGAGTGTTGCAAAGAGATTTGTCTGGTGGTCTAGTATTAGATTCGGCAAGCTCATAATCCGTTAAATTCAGAGAGAAGGGTAAGGTCATCTGCCACATTCATGAAGAGACAATTTACCCTCTCGCATCTTCTATCTGATTTGCATACATATATTCATTCGACATAAATAAGAAACAAGCAGCTCTTGATTTTTCTGTCAAGAATCCAGTTTAAATGCTTTGCCTGCTCTAATGCTAAACCGCAAGAGGTGCAACATCGCAATGTGTCAGGATTATACCAACTCGGATGAACAAATTGTATTTTAAACCCAGTCTGTTTAATGATTCATTACACATTCAGAACAAAACATCCTCATATACCCACAAGCAAAATTAAAAGTCTCAGCACAACTGTTCACAATGACAAACAGAAACAGCTTAATATTCCAGTCCGATCCTGTTGATGTATTTCCACTGGGTTTGAACGAATGGTGAATGATGTTTGGTGAATAATGTAGATCACATCACAAACTAAATGCGTTCATTGATATGAGCCATTACTCCAAAAGAGTGAAATAACATGCATCTGTCTACCGCTGAAACATAGTCACTTGTGCTGTTTTAAACTTTAAATTTGTTACTAAAGGAATAGTTCACCCAAAAATATAAGTATGCTGAAAATTTACACACTCTCAGCCCATCCAAGATGAGTTTGTTTCATCATCAGATTTGGAGAAATGTAGCATTGCATCAGTGTCATAGCAATGGATGCTCTGCAGTGAATGGGTGCCGTCAAAATGAGAGTCCAAACAGCTGATAAAAACATCATAATAATAATCCACAAGTAATCCACTCCAGTCCATCAGTTAATATCTGGAAAACTGTGTCTGTAAGAAACAAATCCATCTTTAAGATGTTTTGACTTCAAACCATACGAGTCCTCCATAATATTGAATTCCCAAGGGGGAAAAAAGTCGTCTTATCTCGATCAGGAGAGAAATATGCACAGATCAGTGGTTTTTGTTGTGAGAGGATGGAATTTTTCACCGGAGGAAGCATTATTATGTATCATGGATTTTGTCCTGAAGTAATGGTTGAATGTCTTAATGTTTGTTTATTACAAACACTCAGTGCTTCACGTCACAAGATGTTAACTGATGGCCTGGATTACTGTGATGTTTTTATCAGCTGTTTGGACTCTCATTCTGACGGCACCCATTCACTGCAGAGCATCCATTGATGAGACACTGATGCAGTGCTAAATTTCTCCAAATCTGATGAAGACACAAACTCATCTACATCTCGGATGGCCTGAGAATACATTTTCAGCAAATTTTCATTCCTGAGTGAATAATTCTTTAAAACTCTCCATCAGTTAAACACAGTATCGAATAATGCAAACCACCTTCACATACGAATCCTGCAATTCTCATATGTGCAGTGCATTTATAGGTGAAACGGTGTACAAAAGTGCTATGCAGTCCTTGCACCGACTTTGAGCATCACCAGGTAATACACACTTGTGATTATTGTGTATATATATGTATACAGTCTGTTTTTTATTTGAGAGGTTCGTCTAGATGCCGTGAAATTGGTTTAGACTTTAATGTCATTGTGCCAAACAGGACCGGTCCTTTTAGGAGTCACTTGAAGTTCACAGGAATTGTTAATTGTGCATCTTGCCACATGATCACACAAATGAGCCAATTAAGCCCAAGCAAAGAAGAATTATGTAATCGTATGAGCTCTGTTGTGTTGCACTAAAAGTCTCAGCGAGAACATGGAAATCATTTCAGAGCCGATATTTTTTCAAGAGCTCCGACTGCCACATGTACTTCCTCTCCGGAAAGCGCTCTGGAATTTTTATCCGCCGGAAGTCCTGGATGCATTTCTCCAGCTCCTGCTCCGGCGTCATCTTCTCCTTGGCCGGCTTCCTCTTCCCTGACATGACATCACGAGGCCCTGCGGTTCGAACGCGGAGCAGATCAGTTCTCCTTGGAATCGGGGTCGGACCCTTTTTCGCCGGCCGGTCCAGAGTCTGAATGTTGGGCTGGCGGGAGACGGGACGCACGATGACCGTTTCCTGCGGAGAGCTGGCTTCTGATTGGGTCTCGGAACAGGAAGTGGAGAGCTCGTTGAAGGAAGTGCCGCTCTCACCCTCACGCTCGCTCTTGTGGCTCTTGCAGCAGCAGTCGCAGTGAGAAGAAGACCATCCGGATGGGCCACCTTAAAAACACAAAGCCAGAAAACCCACAGATGTCATCAAAGCACATACAGCCCAAATGATAACAGAAGTCACATTGGGAGTCATTTTCGGAAGTCAGTGTGATTTTGTTGTAGGTATCAGTTTGCAGAACACTCTATTCAGGAATCAGGATGTGTGAAACCTGATAACAAAGGTGAAAGAACTGAGGTGAACAAAGATATTCTTAATTTCCCGCACTATAACCAGCACAAATTCTCCTCTAATGGCACGGATGTTCCTTTTTTTTTACACAGTCAATGCTTAAGTAGCCCATTTAAAATGCATCATTTGCTCAAAAGGAAATTAAACTCACAAACTTGTGAGAATAAAAAAGCATCACATGCACAAGATGAAGTGCATTAATATGCACGAGTGCGAGCCAGTTGCTTGGCATTGAGTAGGTTGACCTTATCAAGTTGACCTTATCAAAGAATTCACGTTTAAATCACCGTCTGAACTGTATGCATTGATCTGTTTTGTGTTTTGGACAAAGAACTGTGCTAAATCCACAAAGGGCCGAGTCCTTGTCTCAAAAAGATATATCAGTGTGCATCAGTCGCTGATTATGTTAGCTGATGCTTCAAAACAGAGAAATCTCCAAACATATTAGCTTAATGAAGGGACGGAACACCTTCAAATGCATTTACATATTCATATTTTCGGATAATCCTTGAGTGTGATGGAGGTGGAGCATCTGAGCTCTGAAAACAGTATCAGTGAACATGCTTCCTGTTTAAAACTAATGTTAAATACCTGAAAATCAGGTCATGGACACAAATCACCTCCCACTGCAGGGATCCTGGATGAACAACTGGACGTGAACCTCAGTCACCACTGTCTTGTGAAAAGGGTCCATGAAGTGACATTTCAGCACTTGACAAACAGATAGCGACTCCTAAGTATCACTTAAAGCACATACATGGGATTGCATTAAGTGCATTTTTGGGAAACACACGTGAAACAATAATAAACGATTGTCAAATGACTCATAGAAAATGCTCTTAAGTGCTAAGATCAATCGTTATCGAGAAACGCAGCCCTGGACATTACATTGAGAGATTCACCCACCCAAATCAAAGTCTGTGTATGATCTTTCTCATTTGTGTGTGTGTATATACAGTAATCGCTGCTGCGTTTTCTCAGTCCAATCCCTGTAAATCGCAGCCGTGCTTTCGTGAACATAACATGAAATACCTATAGCTTGACAGACGTTTTCTCCCCAGGGGTCACACTATCTCCACCTTCTTGTTATTGGTGGAATAGAATTTCAACCCTTCGCCATCAGCTTGACATACTATTAAAAAGAGTGATCACCAATGAGACGACATCTGAATAGAGGAATGCTATTTACATCTGAGTATCGTTATTAGCTAAACACAACTCTCAGAAGCAATCATTTGTGTTCATTGTGTCTCCGAAGCTGCTAATTTATCCTGATTAATAACAAAATCATTCAGCTGAGCTGCAAATACATTTTACTGAATGCAATAACAGGCTAATTGAAGGCGGTGTGATTGCTAGTGGCTTTCTAATGGGAATCCATGAATCTAACACCAGAATAAGCAGAACATTTCCCTGCATAACTATTAAAGCAGGTTCTGTCCATCTTTCATCTTCGCTTCCCTTTGCCTGCAGCGTATGTAGCGTAAATAGAAAGGCTTTTACTGAAGAATTGTTTCTAAATGGTGCAGCCTGACGGGAAAACAAGTCGAGAAGAATGGTGAGCAACAATGTCATAAAACGAAATAATTTTCACCTTTTATTCTACTAAATAAAACATCAGTAATACCCCACTCAAGACTTGAAACTTTTATGTTGTCTGGCAAAAAGGAGACGGCTAACAAGTGGCTAAATAGAGGCAGTCAAGGACATTAAACATCCTCAAGCTGAGCTGGAAAACTAATTTACTTAATAGTCTGCTTTTACAACTTGCACTCTTGGAAACTCAAACTTTCCAACTGGTAGATTGCAAATAATGATTGAAAGAGTGAGTTGTTGGAAGCTAAGTGAATCATAGTGATGGAGAAGTTAAAGCAAAGACTATAGAAATACCAAGACTTGCATTACTGTGAATGGAATGCCTTTTTTGGCAGAATAAGTCCCGCCTTCTAAATAAAGAGCCAATCACCAGTTGATGAGGTCGTTGCATCACTGCAGCTGCCAATCAGTCAGTGTTATCAGTTTGTGAAAGAAACTGAACATTATTTACAACATTATGACCTGTAATCCAGAGCCTCAGGCAAACGGTTTGGAGTGAATCATTCTTTTGAACCGATTCTTTTTGATGAACTAATTGACCCAGTTCACAATATCGAACTGGAGCGTCTGAAATGGTTAGCAGCACAGATCTACAAGTTACTCAATCAAAACTTACTTTCAGATGCCTGACAGTCACTCCGACTATAAATGAGTTTTTAAAATAAAATTGCGAAAATGTGACATCATTGTGTGATTACAAAAACAAACTGATGAATTGAACCAATTCATAAAACGAACTGTTGGAAAGAGCCAGTTCACAAAAAATAATCGTCTTTCACTTTTTGTCGGAGGCTCTGGATTACAGGTAATGTTAATGTTGTAAATAATGTTCAGGGTCTTGCACAGATTGATCATTTCACTTCATAAGACCTCGATATATCGTCAGGAGTGAACATGCGTGCAACAGGTCAGATGACTGTTTATGAAGTTTTAAATATGGATATTATTCTATATTATACAAAACTGCATCGCTTCACTTCAGAAGGCCTTTATTAACCCCCTGGAGCTGTGTGAGACACTTTTTATGATGGATGGACACACTTTATTGGACTTCAAAATCTCAGCACCCATTCACTGCCATTATAAAGCTTGGAAGAGCCAGGACCATTTTTAATGCAACTCTGATTGTATTCATCTGAAAGAAGAAAGTCATATACAAATTAGGATGCCTTGAGGGTGAGTAAATCATGGGGTCATTTTAATTTTTTGGTGAGCTATTCCTTTAAGTTCAGGTTTGGTCAAAATAAATAAAAAAATAAAATAAACTTGGCTAAGCAACCATTTCCCTGCATAACAATTAAAGCCAGTTCTCTTGTTTCCTCTGCACCCACTTCTCCTCTCTGTCCATCTCTCATCTTTGTTTCTCTGCAGCATATGAAGGGTAATGAAAGGCTTTTATTGAAGGATCATTTCAGAATGGATGGTGCAGCCTGATGGGACCACAAGACAAGAAGCAAGGCGAGCAACTATAACACTTCCATAAAACTAAATAAGCTGGGCTTGAACTGCTCCTCAACTTGCTGTGCATTTAAATGGAAACTCACATGTAAAGATCTGGAGACAATGTATTCCACAGCTGTTGCTTATTGGTATTACTGTAAGCGGTAAATATCAAATGGCCTTAGTCAGGACATTAGGCTAATCTAGTGCTGTTTACCATTAATGCTCACCAAGCTTATGGCTGCAGTTTCTTTCAGACAAGAAATTGATTGCATTTTGCTGTATCCCCCCATCCTCTGTCTTCTGATCTCTGAGCGAATACAGAGCTGCGTATATGGCTGCACGGATCATATTGCAGGCCCATTATGGTTGGGGCTTGTCTGCAGAGCTAAATCAGTTAACGGATGTGAGTGCCTTCTCATGAATTACACAAGCCTGAGAGATGCATTTAGCATTGGGCTTCAGCAGAGACAATCTCATCACAAGGGGCAACCACCCACTAGCGTCTACCCACAATGCATTGCATCTAAATGCCTGCGAGTGCTTCAGATCGCAATTCTCCTGAGCAGCGTGCTCGGCGTAATGTGTTTGTTAGCACTACAGCGCAGCTCAGACAAGGATCCTAAAAATAATGTGACGCACATCTATGCATTTTTAATTAACACTCAATCTCCTAATGCTCACATGAAGCAGCTGGTGCTAATAATGTAAGGGTAAAGCATATGGGCGGCAACTAATGTATTTGTGTTTATGACCTGCAGTCATAATGCTTCCTGCGTATCTCTGCATTAAAGTTTGCAGAGATGTTTAACTGCTCAGAACTGTGGTATTAATTATGGATTATGTATACTGGAAGTTACCAGAAACACAACCCCATTATCTACTTTTTTACTTCACTTGGTTTCCTCTTCCGTAGGAAAGAGACATCACAAATGAGATTTCTTTAATATCCAAATTGTTTTTCCTACACTAATGAGATTTTAGAGAAGTCTTCTGCTTCTCAGATTTTTTTCCCTGAGAAAAAAAACTATAATAATCACATGTCTCCTCTACTCGTATAAAACTGTTCTTTGAAAATGCAATCAAAAAGTGTGACATTTCAATATAAACTCATCGAATTCATCCAGGACTCCAACAAAATAAATGAATGGGAATTTTTGCACTTTCCTATGAATGTGCAAAGAGAAATTTAAATTATTTATTAATAAGCTAGTGTTTTCTGAGTCTGTGTGTCGGTTGCAAATATGTATCTAAAATTGTAGCCAATGTACAGACCAGCATGCAATCAATAAATGCTTCATTCAAGATTTCATCTTCAGTTGCCAAGAGTCTGTGCTGTGAACTTCACAATTTTTTTAAAATCCAGCGTTTAGTTGATAACATATTTGTGACGTTGGACCACAAAACATAAGGGTTAATTTCTTAAAATTTAGATTTATATATAATCTGAAAGCTGAATAAATCATCTTTCCATTGATGTATGGTTTGTTAGGATCGGATGATATTTTTCTGAGATACAATTATTTGAAAATCTGGAATCTGATGGAGCAAAAAAAAATATAAACTTTGAGAAAATCTGCAAAATGTATCCAAATGAAGTTCTTACCAATGCTGGTCAACTAATCAAAAATGTGGCTTTGATATATTTACGGTAGGAAATTTACAAAATATCTTCATGAAAGAAGATAGAAAGAAAGAAGATTAGTTTTGTTTTTGGCTATTTCTAAAATTATACCCCAGCGACGTAAGACTGGTTTTGTGCTCCAGGGTCATATTTTGTTTGTCTTATGCATCAGACATTCAACGGTCTGTGGTCTGAGACTATAGGGTGATGCTTACTTCCAGGCTGGCCTACAAAAATACATAATCACTGCAGCATTTGGAAGCATCAGGAATCAACAGTTTTCTCATTTGTGTCAATTATATTTCAAAGCTATGAAAGATGCACTTATCAAATAACCTATAAAAGTGGGGCAAAACAATTTTTCTGTGATCTGTGTGGATCCAAAACCACCCAGCTCCCAAATATAAGGTCTATCTACAAATTGCAAAAGGAAAAAAATAATGTTCTCACCTCTTGAGTCAAGCCGTTTATTTTGGGATGCTAGAAAAGTCAACCAATCTTACTCACCACCACAACACTGCAGGCATTTCTATTTCCACACACACACTCACACACACACACATATATACACGTATGGGTCTCAGTTTGCACAATACAATGATAACCATACATTTTACAGACATAGAAATAAAAATTCCTGCACCCTCAGCTTTTATGACTTCAGATCATAGAAAAGTCCAAAAATGTTCCTCTTTGTTCTCAACAGATCGGTTTGATATGAGAAATCAGCAAAGAAATCTCTGCACACTTGAGGCTTGTTAATGAGAACGGGACCACTGATCCTATAATCTTAAAGAAGATCAATATCAATTCATTGCATGTTGATCAGCTATGTGCATGTCAGGGTTACATTAGTTCAGTACAAGAGCTCTGTGTATATAGAGTACAGACCAAAAGTTTGGAAACATTACTATTTTTAATGTTTTTGAAAGAAGTTTCTTCTGCTCATCAAGCCTGCATTTATTTGATCAAAAATACAGAAAAAACAGTAATATTGTGAAATATTATTACAACTTAAAATAATAGTTTTCTATTTGAATATACTTTAAAATAATTATTTATTCCTGTGATGCAAAGCTGAATTTTCAGTATCATTACTCCAGCCTTCAGTGTCACATGTAACATCCAGTCTATCACATGATCATTTAGAAATCATTCTAATATTCTGATTTATTATGAGTGTTGGAAACAGTTCTGCTGTCTTATATATTTGATGAATAAAAGGTTAAAAGGAATTGCATTTATTCAAAATAAAATAAAAAATTCTAATAATATATTTCCTTTACTATCACTTTTTATCAATTTAACACATCCTTGCTGAATAAAAGTATTAATTTTATTTAAAAAAAAAAAGAAAGAAAAAAAAATTACTGACCCCAAATTACTGAGCAGTAGTGTATATTGTTATTACAAAATATTTATATTTTAAAAACATAGCTTCTTTTTTTCTTCTTTTTTTTTATTTTATTTTTATTCATCAAAGTATCCTAAAAAAGTATCACATGTTCTGAAAAAATAATAAGCAGCAGAACTGTTTCCAACTTTGATAATGAATCATCATATTAGAATGATTTCTAAAGGATCATGTGATAATGATCCTAAAAATTCAGCTTTGCATCACAGAAATAAATAAAATTTTAAAGTATAATACATTTAAAAACAATTATTTTAAATTCTAATAATATAGCACAATATTACATTTTTTTCTGTATTTTTGATCAAATAAATGCAGGCTTGATGAGCAGAAGAAACTTCTTTCAAAAACATTAAAAATAGTAATGTTTCCAAACTTTTGGTCTGTACTGTAAGTATGATTAAAGTCCTTCTGTTATGGTTTTTGAGCTTCGCCTGAGGTTTGATCATGTGTACGTGCTTGTTAATGTACAAAGTAGGTTAATTTTGTCCTTGCGGGGGAGCAGTGATATAGAAAACTCATCTTTGCAAATGAAAAAAAGCTTGGACTGTATCTAAGAAACAGTGTTTAAACTGTGCTGATAATAATACAAATGAGGTGTCCTCATGTAAAAAGAGCTGATGCATCATGGGAAATGAAGCAGGGTGACAGAAGAATCCAAATGGGCTGAACTTCCTAAACACCCATTGTACTAAACCAAGGACAAGTAACGTCAATCCAAGTCTCCAAGTATGCAATCCAGAGGCTTTGTGCTGGAAGATTACAGACAATATGACAATTTCATCCTCTGACTGATGTTGACACAAGCTGCAATCTCCTTCCATTGTTAAAGGCAGCCATGTGCGTCTGACAGACATATTGGAGAGCTCAGATCATCTCAGTGTAGTCATGACCCTCTCAAAGCGCTGATGGGGCGCAATAAGACCAGCAGAATGAGATGACAGAGAACCTGTCATTATTACAGTGGCTTCTTTTGAGAAGTGGAGAAAGGCAAATTTCCCAGCGTCACAGAGAAAGGACAGTGAGGGAGAACAGGAATATTAAAATGCGAAAGAAGGGCCATTGCTAATCTGAAGGCTGAATTCTTTAGGTATGAGTATAAAACACTTTTGATGCTTGTAATGTATAAACACTAACAGTCTAGACATATTCATATTCATATTAGTTTTCATATTCAAATTTTAACATTAACAATTTGCTATACAACAATGATCCTAGTGACTATAGTAATAAATGTCTAATTTAGCTTTGCTTTTAATATGAGAAACGTTTTTCTATTTCTTTAATTACTGTGTCTACTCTTCATTTGATTGAGAGGGCACACTTAAATGGTTATTTTACATATTTTCATAAGAAATAAGTAGTAAAAATACTAATTAAAACACTTGGTATCAATGTTATGATGTAGAAAAAAGCCTAAATTATATTGCTTCACAAGACATGGATTAAACCGCTCAATCCATATGGATTCATTTTATGATGCCCTTATGGCATGGTCACCTTGAGTTTCAATGGAGGGACAGAAATCTACCAAGTTTCACTAGTTTGTGTTTCGAAGATGAACCAAAGTCATATGGGTTTGGAACTACATGAGGGCCAGTAAATGATGACAGAATGTTTTTGGGAGAACTGTCTATTTAATCTTTGAGTTTAGGTTTGATCAAACAGGTAGACAGAAGAAGACTGCCAAGCATGAGCATCCTGCACTTAAGAAGACACGACTGTAGTAATCTTCTCTAATTATAAGACTGCGTTTATGCATGTGAAAAGAAAACAGTGATTATGCATTAACAGCAAATGAGTATTCTGAACTTATTTACCCAGTGCATTTGTTATTTCAGCCGTGCATGCTATATAAAACAAACACATTCATGCTAATAAAACATACATTTTAACAGTCATGAAGTACCTTGAGAGGATGCAATTCTGAATGCAGCCCATGTCTGTAATCCTATATCTTACATTGGATTTTTGCCCAAACCTCCGTAACAAAGCATCACCCCTGTGCACTTGTAATTTCACAGTTTTCTTAAGCATGAAAATCTTTAACACACTGGATATGAACGGTTCCGATAGAAAATCACTTCTCGCTCTTCTCCATGTACTTCCAATCTCAGGTGGAGTCGCTCTTTCTGAACAGCAGCCTAGATGGGAACGGTCTGGATTTGCCCCATCTCTACTCCCTTAGTGGACACAGGAATTATTTCTTGTGCTAGTTCAATAATGAATTTCAAAGGAATAATAGACATTGCATGTTCACTTGAGGTTCTTCGAGGATACTGCAAGAATAATCTCTCTCTGTCCATGGTGTGTTTTGACAAGCTTAGTTTTCTAGCTCGTGTTTCAAGTGCTGTGGGCCACATTCGATTAGCCCACACCCTACTGTATAATCTGCACTGGACTAGAAACAATGTGACAGGCTGAATCGTGATGTTGCAATACATTAAATGCTAAATTATAAAGCGTGGGCTGGATTCTAGGTTTTGAACGTAGAGATAGTTATGCATGCGTCGTCAGCAACACTGGACGTTTCTGCTTTATGATGCAAAACATGCCGTAGATCATCAGTATTCCTAGGAAACAGAGAAGGTGACCTTAAGAAACATCTAATAGCTTTTTAATTGGAAAACTTTCAAGCTGGCTTTTGGTGTAAATAATTAGCTGTACTGTTTTAGTCCTTAATGATCAAAAGAATAAGGCTCATCCATCTGAAGAGGGATCATTGCTGATATTGATAATCTAAACTTTTTAAAACTAATACTTCATAAATGATTCGTATAAACTTTCATGAAAGGAAACAAGTGTTATTTTTTACATGTTCTGTGCAGTTCATCATCAAAGTAAAGTGTGTTTAGAATTTAAAATACAAGGCTTGACATCAGGTCAAGATTTTAAGATTAAAATGGAAGGCCAAGACTGATGCAGGCAATAAATAAAAAGATGAAGAAGTCAGTAAATGAGTTCCGTCTGAATGCAGCTATGAAATGTGTGAGACGTTTATGAATCGCATGATGCTCATGCAATTTGTTTTTCTGCCGAGTAGAAATCACTGTGGCTGTAATCTTCAGTCATTAATCACAGCTATTAATTAATGCAGAGACAAAACTGACCAGTTGGTACAAATTATATAAAAAAAAAAAATGTCAAAGACAACCTGCAGCACATTTTCTAACTGCAAGAATGGGCAGAGATGGCATGTTAAGTGATGAAGCACATAAGAAGGAGGATGAGTAAGTAAGCGACAAAGAAAAATAAGCAACCCCTTTGACCGAGAATTATATATCACCAGTCTCTTGGGTGGTCTAAATTGGTAAAATGTGTCATGTGGGTGATGTTCTGAGAAGTAACAGCACAAGAGAAGGCAGTAAGGCCTGTAAAAAGCAACTGGTTCATTTCACCAGCGGATTCAAGAACAAACTAATTCAGAAGAGAAACAAGAATCTGTCAATCATGCTGCGCAGTGTAAGGTGGAAATATAACATTTCAACCATTAAGTGCAATGCAAATAAGTGCATTATAATTTAATCTTGAAGTGTCGAGCCAATTCGATGCAGATGCATATTACCCATATTGAGACCAAGTGGATTTTAAATGCAACTTTAAATGCAAAAAATATATAATATAATGCATAATTATCTAACGCTGTGGTATAAATCACACATCTAAGTTCAATAAAGTCATCATCTTTTGCTCTAACATCCTCATGGCTTTCCAAACTAAATAAGATTTTCTGTCCTATGGAAGAGACTGCCAAAGTAACTTCAATGAAAATGTATGCTGATAATAGCTGACAAGTTCATTTGTTTGGTTTATTTACATTTTAAATAACTAAAAGGCTGGGATTTAAAACCAGGTCTCTTTTGTACTACTGCTACTAGATTTTCCGATTTCACCCGAATAAAAAGTACCAGCTTATTAGAAAAAATAAAATGTAATTTCTTATTTTTTTCATCTAGAGCACAAAGTAAAATTAGATACAATAATTACATAAACCATAAGACACAGCAAGTAAATGGTGAACCCCTGCTTTTGCTTAAATATCACAATAAGGTGCCATCAAATTCAGCAATGTTAAACCATTTTATTTCCTTGAAAGGAATGAACACTTGAGCTTGTTAATCGAATGGCATCCTAATAGAGCACTTTATTAGATGGAGAGCTTATGGCTTCTAATTTGTCAATGCAAAGTTCCAGTAAACTAAGTTTATGCAATGAAATGAAAGTAGCAAGAAATCTTTTCTTTCGTATTGTGATGTACAATCGAGTGTAACGTATAATTGAAAAATAAAACAGAAAGGGTGAGACTTGGTTCTAGGTTCTATCTGTTGATTACTGACAGGATGTTTAAACCAATAGCACATTTGCTGTCATGCTGTTTGTCTAAATATCTACACGACTTGTGATGTATTTGTGGACTTTCAGTATAGCATGATGTGTCATAAGTTTTTCCATTATGTGTGGGCAATGGGCGGGGCTGAATGCTGCAGTAATTACACTGATGACAGAGAACAAATCATTAAGCAGCCATATGTCCATTCGCCCCAAATCTCACGACTGTCCTCCAGAAGCTCTGATCCAGGCCCACTCTTTTCAAGTTTTCCAAGGGGACTCGTTTGGAATCAAGCACAGAGTGATTTTTAATTGGCCATATGCTGCAACATCTCTCTCATTTAAGACAAAGGCAAGTCAAATGAAGCACTGATGAAAGCAGGTGCTGCAAAACAATTGTATATCCAAAAGATGCACATGTAGTTAAAGAGAAATTGAGTGAGTGAGCAAGCGAGAGAGAGATAGGAAGAGGAGGAATTGACATGATCATCACTGTTGTAGATTACTGAAATATTCATACCACACTCTGTTTAAATCCCTGAGAGCTATACTTGAGGGATTTCTCCACATCTGCATTGGCTCAAAAGCCTCCCTCTTTCACTCTCTCTCTTTTATCGATGCTCTGAGAAGACGAACTCAGTTCATTCTGCTAAAACTTGAAGGGAAGTTGTCAACTACATTAATGAGCACATTCTTAGTTCGAGGCTGATTATAGAAGTGATCTGTATAGAATTGATCAAACTATCAGAGTGCGCCACCTACACTGTAAAAACTAAAGGTTCCTGGAGGCACCTTTTGGGGTTCTTCACTTCGCCACACCGGTGGAAACCTCTGAAGAGTCTCTAGGCACCGCTCTAAATGGGGGTGGTTCTCTGAGGAACTTTCAATGGTTTATTAGCATCCCTTTTATTAGGATGGACAGGAACCTCCTAGGTTTCCCTAATTTCAGTTCTTTAATATTCAACCCCCCCCCCCCCCCACCCAGCGGTTTATTTTTTCCTGCTATTGACATTTTTATTGATTTAAAAAAATAAAATAAAACAAACGCGTATAAAACATAGTTTATTGATAAACAACAACAATATCCATAATCACCTTAAATAGTCAATACTGCATATCACAATCCCATTCATGGAGATATCAGTGTTAATATTGCTATAAACAACAACAACAACAAAAAACATTTACACCTTGGTAAAATTATAAACAAATAAATGTGACTCAATTATCTTAGAACTTTAAAAAACATTTCATGTACCTAAAACAATGATACAATTTAAATTAATAAATTAAATTTTAGACAATGCAATTAATAGTAACATTTTCTTTCCTGTTCTAAAATAGTGGTAACTGATTGGGAGAATTCACACAGGACATTTTAAGAAATTGATAAGCCTCAAGATAGCTATATTTAGCTTAATAAACCAGTTTCTCAGCAGCGTAAGTTGTTATAGTTGGGTTAACTTCGAGAGCAGGGAATGGGAGAGTATCACAAATATATTTTTGCATTCTCATTTACTCAAATAGCAAAATAAAAACTCTAAAGATAGCAAAAAAAAAAAAAAACTGACAGTCAGCAGTCAGAAGAGAGAACTATGTCAAATTTAGCATCGCCCCCAAAGACTCTGGATTAGAAACAACCTTGCATTAGCTATTTTTTTCTGTAATTTGATACAAATGTGATAGAATAAAAAGTATAGTGTTATAAATGCACATATTTTTTTTTAAATCAAAATATTAAAAAAATGTGAGGATTTACGATGCTGATGGCCACTGAAACACATCATCAGTCTTGTGAAAATGGTCCATGATCTCCTCCTGAATGGCCAACAGATACAGCAGAAAAACAGTGCGCTTTAGTGTACTTTTAATTGCTTTTCTGTATAAAGTTGAACAGAACATAGGCACTCATAGTAAGGTGAACTCATGTCGGCAGGTTCATCAGCAAGAAGCTCCTCACCATCAGGAAAGCCTGCAGTGCTGCTCTCACCAAATGGGTCCTCTGTTATTACCACAGCTGTTCTGAGATTATGTGTAGGCTGTTCATTGAAAAAAAGAGTGATTTACATAAAATTAAATAACAAAATATTTACATTTATTCATTTAGCACAGGTATTTTTTTTAATTATCTTAAAAATGAGGAACACCACAGGAATTATTTTTTTCATATTAGTGCATTGATTAATGGTTGTGGGCTAATTAAGTGCACAATGTGTGTATAATGTGTGTGTACACTACATATGTCTATACATATGGACAAACTCATACTTAATTCATAATATACAGTCCAGAGAGGTCTGTTTATTGTCAGCCAGCATCAGACATCAGCAGCTGTCTGTCCACTGCCTCACAGGTGTCCACTACAGAGCCACATTTCTTTATTAACTGCTGAATAAAAAAGAACATATGGGTCGTTTTTTTATTGTTTAATTCATTTCAGTGTAACAGTGTATACAGTCATCTATAATTTTGGATTAGGCCAAACTGAAACACCATTTCAGTTATTTCAATGTCAAATAAATAATTAAATACTTACATAGTGCTGCTCTGTGAACCCTTTGAGATTTTTAGAGAAGTCATACTAGATTTTCTGAGGAGAGAAAATTATCAAAACCAGCTTTATGTACGTTATGTGCAAATGACATAAAAATAGGCTTATAGCCTAACGTTACATGTAACGTTACGTTAACATTGATGTGTAACTGTTTAACAAACGTAAACGACAACAATAATTTAGAAAAGTTAAAGAAAAGAGTTACAATGAATAAACATAAACATCATGTGTAAATCTAACTAACGTTAATAATTATTGTTTGTGACCATGTGTTTGTAGTCTCCATTTCGTCCCACAAAGTACCATTACATTAGACTCGTAAGCATTGCGGCTATTAAATTAATTGTTAAAACAAACATTTTAAATAAAAAAACATACAGTTTAATGTGTCAGTGTAGGAATTAGTATACAAATAATAAATCTGTGTATTTATTTTGGAGACTTTACTCACCTGGCGCAGCGGTTGTTTCTTTCTTTGAGGAAAGGAGCCGTTACTTCTTGTTCTTTGTATTTGAAATCGCTCTTGCACGCACACGCGCGCGCGCGCAAACAGCTAAAGCGAGGACGCCAAACCCCACGCATTTTCTTCTTCTTGACAACAGCTGAACAATTATTTCTGAATAATTTAAACTTATTTCATTAGGGAAATAAAAAAAATCTAAATATTACTATTGTACCGATTGTTATAATTAGAGTATTTTTTTTATTAAATTAATGCGTTGAGTCATGTTTAGTTAAATAACATTTTTAATGTTTCAAGGTAAACTATCCACCTTCAAATGATTTAACATTTAGCCTATTTCAATAAAACTATTTTTAGTTATTGCAGTATTTCAGTTTAAGTCTGGAGGAAATTAATAAATAATGATAACAAACATGGTGTAGCCACTGGATGCCTGTTTGCTTTTATATTCCCTATTGCTGAGAACAGTGTTTTCAGAAATAATTGTAACATTTTAGTTGTACTGTATATACTGGCTGTTTAGAAGATTTTGTATGTCCTTTTGTTATTTATTTATTTATTTATTTATGTTTTGACAGAACAAGTGTGAAGATTTGTACAACCATTTAGGGTTGTTTTTTTTCACATGGAAAGTGCCACAAAAGTCATTGTTCCATCACATTCCTGAAAAGTAAATATTAATAATAATAATCAGTCAAATTTCATTTTTGTCACATTATTTATTTGTCACTGGCTTTTACAAGTGAGATCTTCCAGGAACCACTTTAATGTTAACAGAGCTTACAGTAACCCTTTTTTAAAATGTGAGTTCCTCCAAGAACCTCCAGAGCACTTTGAGGTCTCAGTGTAATGAAAGGGTGACTCCAGAACCTCAGAACTGGGAACAAAGTGCTTCAAGGATCTCATGAGTTCCTGCACGAACTGCAAAGACTATAATGGTTCCTCCGGGAACCTTATTATGAGAAAAAGAGCTTTGAGGCACTTAAAATACATTTTAAAGTTCCTGGAGTACTCAAAAGGATACCTGAGGGCACCTTTAGTTTTTACAGTGTAGTGGTACAGTCTGGGATAAGCGAAAAAACACTCACTTGTGTTCCTCAAATATTGATAAAACTCTCTCTGTGTGTTTGATTAGGGTTAGAGCTAAACTCTGCAGGAAGGTAAATTTCATGGGTCATATTTGAGGATCCCTGTGATTTAGATTTTATTTGTGAGTCTATTGTTAACTGGCAACACTTACTTCCGATTGACCAGCTGTGGCATTTAGTGGACAAACAAATATTTTTGAAGAGCATAGACAATTTATATTTATATATTAGTGCGGGCAAACGATTAATTGCATACAAAATAAAAGTTTTTGTTTGCATAATATATGTGTGTTCTTTGTATGTATAAATACACAAAGTATAGATTTTTATAATAATATTTACATGCATTTACATGTATATTTATACTATATTTATACTCATTGTTCTAATATATATATATATATATATCGAGAGAGAGAGAGAGAGAGAGAGAGAGAGAGAGAGAGAGAGAGAGAGAGATGCAAAAGCCTCTAAGTGCCATGTAAAAGTTTCTTCTAAAATGTTTATTTTTATCAGGGTTTTATGTCTATGTTCAGTTATTTCACTTTAATGGCCAAGAAAAGAACCCGTTCATTGCCATTAAAGTGAAATTACTGAACCTAAACACAGGAGCCTAATAAAAATGCTTAAATCTATAATAAAAAATAAAAAATAGTACAATAACAATAAAAAAAAAATAAATGGCATGATAATAATATATATCATAACAACGTCCCTGGGCTGGGATTCGAACTCGGGACGCCAGAAGTGTAATAAACACCGTCACACTAAAAATTTAAAAATATTTTTAACCTAAAACAATACTTGTTTATGTCCTAATTCATGATTGACAATAATTGAAGCCATTTTCATAATTTGTCGATAATTAGGCTACCGATGGCTGTATATAGTTGTGAAACAAACTGTACTTACGGTAGAAGACATACTCTGCGTTATTGGACCAGTATCTGTCATCGGTGCGTCTGTTGTGCGGAGAAGCGGTGAGCGATGAATTGCACGCGACGATCTGGAAGCCGCTCTCCGCGAGCAGATCAAACGCGCGCTCCAGATGACGAAACTTCAGGTAAAACTGAGAGGTGTAGCGCTCGGATGGCCTGTCGGGATCCCGGCTCTCGTTTAGGGTGTCCCCGAAAACTTCCTTGGCCAGACCGACCCTTCCGCAGATGAAGATTTTGGGTAGTCCGCGAGTTTTGGCATCCGCGTCCCTCCCGAAGGCGCACGGGCTCCTGCATCCCACCGTGATGAAGCCGTAGCGCCTATCGCGCGCGTCCAAGTAAGACGCGGGGAACAACCTCTGATCGCTTCCCTGGGACGCTTCGTCGAAATCACCGTGGATGTTTTCATCAGCCGTCAGGATTTTGACGAGCTCAGGCAGCTGGAAGAACTCAGCCTCGCGTTTGAGCCTCCCTTTCTCCGGGAAATAATCCGGCAGGACCACGCTCTTATCGCGGAGATAGTCCAACACATATCGAAAGAGGAATCCGTCCCTGTCGATGAAGATGCGTCCCTTGATGTCCTGCGCGAGGTCGTTGGAAACGTCTTTTTTAGCTGAGAACAGTTTCCCCAGCAGTGAGTTTGGCACGCTGGTGAGGGTTGCATGGCGAGTGTAGTACACCTGTCCACCTACATTGAGCTCAACCACATCACCAGAGCAGCTCTGAGCACATCCACTGTCCTTGGGCGCTTGATAAGTCTTGCAATTCTCAGTCAGGGCCATTTTGGTGCGTTGCACCCTTCAGAAAACGAAAAAGCGGAGACGCAAAAGTTTGGGATTCGTCTTTAGTGAGCAAAAAGTCAAGAGGAACATAACCTGCACGCGCTTTAATAGACATTCGCAATCTATTGTGTTATGTGCAGCATCTCTGAGAAGTGCAGAGTGTTTATTAAAATAATAAATGCATCAGAACGACATGTTAAGACTATTAGGCTTTTCCCACAAATATAACTGAGCATCTATTGCCAGGTGATAAATCTGAACACGCATCTCCCTTTTGTTATTTATAATAATGCAGAAATAAAAGAGCTCTCACCCAAGGGAAATAATTGTGCATGTAACTATCCTCCAGCTACAACATCCAAAATTAAGTTCTGCTTATAAAAAATGAAAAACTGCAACCGCTTCAACTTCCTTCAGAAGAGTGCTTC
The DNA here is from genome assembly GCF_963082965.1 of Carassius carassius. NCBI lineage: Eukaryota > Metazoa > Chordata > Actinopteri > Cypriniformes > Cyprinidae > Carassius > Carassius carassius. The sequence continues at coordinate 2,544,736 of NC_081783.1, read as the reverse complement.
TCCTTCGTGAAATCTTGTCTGTCCAGGACAGTCAGTCTTCATGTACTTGGAACCCACCCAGTGTTTCAGTAAAAGGATCTGTAGTTGAAAAGAAGGGTGCATTGTGAAGTTTGTGCATCTTGACTCTCCTGAGCATCAGCAGCGTTGTGCGAATGGATGCAGTGTGCTGAGAGAGGCTTTGGACGGGGGAGGGAGACCATTCTTAGGGAGATGAGCCTTACATCATCTTAAAGGAAAATGACAGCTGGAAACATACAAGCATTTTACCCTGCTTCTACAGATTTCCAAATACACTCATCCAATTAAAATGCTAGGAGTGAATCGGTTCGGCTGCAAAAATACATTTCCACATAAATGTAAAATATTTTCAGGCCGTCCAAGATGTAGATTTGTTTTGGAGAAATGTTGCATTGCATCACTTGCTCAGCAATGGATGCTCTGCAGTGAATGGGTGCCGTCAAAAAAAGAGTCCAAGCTGCTGATAAAAACATGACAGTAATCCACACATCTCCAGTCCATCAGTGAACATTTTGAGAAGCAAAAACCTGTGCATTTGTAATAAATAAATCCATCATTCAAGCGTGTTAACTTCAAACCCGTCACTTATTAAAATAAAAGAGTCCATAATCCATAATAATACTTCCTCCAGTGATAAAGTCCATGTCCTGTGGTTCTCGCACATCAAAATCAACCCACATATTTGGTTAGAACCATTGTAAATGGTGCTTTATCAATGCATATTTCTCTTCTGATTCAAAAGGCAACTTTTTCACTGGTGAAAGCAACATTGTGGAGAAACGACTTGTATTTTAGCCAGAAGCAATGGTTTGAAGTGAAAAATTGATTTGTTTATACAAACATGCAGCTTTTGGCTCCACAATACATTAACTGATGGACTGGAGTGCTTTAATCAGCTGTTTGGACTCTCATTCTGACGGCACCCATTCACTGCAGAGCATCCATTGGTGAGACACTGATGCAATGTTTCTCCAAATCTGTTCCAGTGAAAAACAAACTCATCTTGTATGTAAATGTTAAGCGATTTTTCATTGTTGTGTGAGCTATTCCTATTCCTTTAACAGTGGTTGAGTTTCCCAGAGATCAGGTTTGTAGTTTTTGGGGGATCTGAGGGTACTTTATGGTTTCAGGACCACGGACAGATCCACACAAACTTGGCTCTGTTTGTCAGCTTTTACATTTTACAGTAATTTGAGTATTACGTGATATATGATAGTGCACCGGCTTTGTGTAATGGATATTTCTTGCCACTGTTCCAACTCAGCAGCATTTCAGTTCCGATCGCTTTTGCTCTTACAGAATATCTGGTAAAACCCACTCTGAATTTAATGGCATTTTATTGACTTTCGTCTAGTGTAACCCTCACACGATTGCATGTGCCCAGAGGATTTTTTGAGCTAGAGAACATATTTATTTTAGTATGCAAACCTTTGGCAATGTGTGCTGATCTTGTTTCAAGGAATCTGTGTGCTTGGCTTCACCGAGCGATGGCTTTGAGGCTATGGTCATGCTTACCCTGCTAATTTAGTGTATTCTGCTGAAAAAGTGTTGCTAGGCACCGACAGGAGAAACTGTGAGTGGGATTCAGATGGCAAATGCTCTGCTGTTTTCTTTTTATCTGCAATCACATTTCATTATAAAAGACCCACAGTTTGTTGCATTAATGCCTTCAGTAATACATGCAGAATATTATGATATCTTCAGAACTGAAGCTGATGTTTGTTCCCTCTCATGTGGGACTGCTATAAATACACAATTCTCTGAAGATATGAATCATTTGACTATGCTAGTCTTTGTCTGTTTGATTGTATTCATTTTAAAGCAGGTAAGACTCAGACTTCCACATGATGACATGCAAAGTTGAAAAAACGCCTGCAGCAGCTGCCTTTAAAACACTTGAATAATGCAGGACAACTCTTCAGGTTTACATTTACTACTCGTTCAGCCCTGTCTGGAGTTTTTTGGATCACCGGAAAATGTATAAAGGGTAAACTAACAAATGCAATGCAAAAAAATAACTAAAATAAATCTGATTAAAATTTGCATCCAGCCACTGATTGATGCAAAGCATGCATGTTGCATTACAGATTATCCATGCATGAATGCATATTATCTTTTCATTACTTTAGACTGTGTGGTTTCCATCCATCCATAAGCATAACACAGCATACACTTCGGAAAAGGGAGTCATCATAGCTGTGCAGCAATCCATTGACCTAGATTTGCAGTTTTCTCTGGATTTCAGCCACCCCTGCCTCAGAGAGGAGCCATTTATGTGGATCTGGTTGTTTCTGCATTCACAGGGCTGTGGGGCTGCCTTCATGCTTAATGGAACCAGAAGAGTGCCATTATTGCAATTATTTATTTTTCTGCTCAAGTGAAAGGGTATGATCCTGTTTTCCTGCAGTAAACCCATTGCTTAGTGCATGGTTTCTAATGGTTTCATTTTACCGTTAGTTTCAAAAATCAACACAAATAAATTGATTTATGTACACCTCCACACATTTTACATGAAAACATACACGCCACCGCAATTTAAGCATCTGTTTTTCTTTCCTGTATAAGCTGTGCCTCAAGTAGGTAAAAAAGACATTCAAATTCATCTCTAATAATAGCCATTTTCTTTCAGGCATGTCACAGTGTGGTGGGAAGAACTGAGCGGTCACAATGAGTTTTAAAGACTGTTTAGTTGCTTACCCTCTTAATCAACACAATACGGCTGAATTGTATTTATTTATAAAAATTTGGTTTTTTTTTTTTGACTATCTGTGCCAGTTGTGATGCATTACTGATTATTAGTACACATAAACATGTTGCTGCATTTGTTTATAGATACAAAGCAGTAAAAATACTAATATTCAAATGTAATAATAGCAAGAGTGCTTTCTAGGACATAATGTAATTTTTTTGAAAAACTCGTCAAAAGCACTTTTAAAATGTTTCTCCTCCAAAACCTACCTATGAAACAAAAAGCATCCACTAGATGGAAGTGTTTAGTTATCACCTGCATAATGTGCTGTTTATTTCAATGATTACTATAATAGCAGTGATTAGCAGCAGTTATGAAACAAATCCTTGAAATATTACTTTCATTTGTGTAACCCAATGTTGTCTAATTCATTCAAGAATTTAAAAGCATTTATATTAAAATGTAGTAGAATGCTTTGTGGTAATTTAGTGGTTTTGTTAACTGACAAAAATATCAGTTTTTTTTTTTTTTTTTTACAATTGAATATGCATTTAACCTATTTGTCTGTTAAATGTTAAAAGCCTGTTTAAAAATAAATAAACTAAAAGTAAACTAAAATATAAGTCCTACAATATCAACTCTTGATTATAGATTTTATGAAATTACATGTTAATGAACACCTTATGTGTCTAATAAAAAAAAGGGTAAAAATTTAAATGCATTAATTTAATCTTTCGTATTTGTACCTAATTTGTTAAAAAAAAATTGGTAACACTTTATTTTACAGTGCCCTTGTTAAAGTGAAATTTTACATATAGGCTACTGAACATGTTCAACACTAATTCCTATAGGGTTAGTAGTGTTAAAATTATAATTTGCTTTATAGTGATTGCATGTAATTATACATAATTTACTGTTATTACTGTAGACTATAAGAAGCCTACATGTAATGAGTAACAAGGACACTGTAAAATAAAGTGTTAAAAATTTTCAAAACATTTTTTATTTGTAGTTGCACTGCAAGTATTATAGCTACAACAAAATGCAAAAAAATCTAATAAAATAATAATTAAAAAGAAAAAAAGGATGCATAGCAAAATAAAACACACACGAAACTAAAATCCAAAAATAAAAAAGTGGAACGGATAGCTAAATATATTTGAAATACAAAAGTTATTAATAGTTACGATCTACTCCTAATGTACATTTCTGCATTATATATCTTGCAGTAATGTTCTGGATGTGTGTGAATGAGAGAATAAGGGCAGAAGGAAACAGTGACAGAGGGAGAGAAGGCAGTGTGATTTGTTTATGGATACTCTCAATCACATCACACTCACATCCAATGAAGTCAGTGTAATAAAGGGCGAGGTGTAATAACTCATGGCTGCCACCAGGTGGGACTGCACGCTATAAACAGCGTCACCGCGGATCTCTACTACCGTAATCTCCATTTTGAATGTTTTTATGGTTTAGGGTTCACGGCACGCCTCTTTTCTCATGGCCGAAGACGAGTGAAGTGCCTGGATTACACAGAGGGTGTTATGAATTCGGACTGAAACGCTGGACGATATCTTCTTAGGCAGTTTGGGATTTGTTTCGCTCTTCTGAAACGACCTCAGACCGCGGCGAAGGCTCTGGTGTTGTTGCTAATCGCTAACAGCAGAAACGTCCAAACAAAACAATGTCAGATGATGCAACAAATCCAAACAGGAACGTAAATATCACAAGGTACGTACGTTATTTCGACCTTCAACCCGACTTTTTGTGTCAGCCGTGCACCTGGATAGAAATATTGACACTGATAGCGTAAAAGCAAGTAGTTTCAGATCAGTAACTCGTTTATGCACTCACTGACTGAACTAGCGAGTTGTTTTACACGGTTTGAATTGTGTTTTGCTGCGCTGTTAGACCGATTTATGCGCTTACCTAGATATAACGCGTTATGTAAGCGGTTATACTCTAAATGTTAAGGTATTATCTGGTCTGCCTGTTGTGGATTAACGGTTGGAGTAGAAACTAACGTTGGGCCTCAGTGCGCTTCACTGATGCGCGCTCGCGCTGCTTCAGCTACTAGCGCGCGAAACTTCTTCTCTTGGGATTTTTGTTTTTTCATCCGTTTATTTTAATATTAGTCGAGAGTCAGTAAAAACTTATGGATTTAGCGGCAGCTTTTGGTCAAAGTAGTGTTTACGGCGTTAGAGATTGAGCCAATTTTATGAGGCATATATTAAAACATCAACTTCATGCTAAAAAGTGAGTGAGGTATTTAACTAACGGTTTTTGTCAACGGTCAATTGTTATTGAATCTCCATTAAACATTGTAAGAAGCATTATAATAGTACTTTATTTTTTTATGATACTGCTAATACTTGCTAATACGGCTAATACTTGTTTTTACCAGATGTTTGTTTGCTTATTACAAATAGCAACTATGCTATTTTAGAATCGAAATATAAAGATTTATTTTAGAATCAGAATTTAATTCCATTGATGTTTGGAACTGTTAGGATCTGACAATATTTGGTCATGATGCAACTATTTGAAAATCTGGAATCTGAGGGTGCAAAAAAAAAATAAATATTGTGAAGATCGGCTTTAAAGTTGACCGAATGAAGTTATTAGCAATGCATATTACTAATCAAAAATTAAGTTTTGATATATTTACGGTAGGAGATTTACAAAATGTCTTATCGAAAAATGATCTTTACTTAATATCCTAATGATTTTTGGCATAAAAGAAAAATCTGTAACTTTGACCCTTACAATTTATTGTTGGCTATTTCTACAAATATATCCCAGACTTAAGACTGCTTTTGTGCCCCTAGAGTAACATAAACAATTTGTCTGTACTTTTAATGCACTTAATAATGTTTTCTTTTCATGATACTTAGTAAACTAGGTTTTTCAGGGTTGTTATTCATGTCATTTCAGAAACTATAATTGTTTTGTCCTGTTTTATAACAGCAATGCAAGATGGATAAAGGAGGACTGAAGAATGGCGCCAAGAGAGATGCTCATTTGAACACGTTGGATTACAGCAACAGCCCAGTCGAGGGAATTTTAGGAAGTGGAATACAAATCGCCATGTCTGTCGCCCCCACCTCGCTGGTTCCTCCGCCCAGTCCGCTGATGCAACCGGTTTCCGGGGATCTTCCCAATGGCCTGAGCAACTCGCCCACTCTTGAGGAGCACACCTCCTCCGTGTCCTCCACCTTTGGCATCTTTGAGGAAGATTCAGAGCTCAAAATGGGTGGGAAGGAGCCGAAGGCTCAGCAACACCAAACCCTGGGAGCTTTCACTTTGGGAGACAGTTTCTCAAATCTGGAAGCCAGCATCGCCGACTTCAACAGCACTTCCCCTTCAGCGGACTCCTTGATTGGTGGAGTCGACCCCAATCTGTTTCCTTTAAAAACTGAGGATTTTTCCCTCATGGATAAAGGCGATATAGACCTTGACCAAGATTCCTTTGGACCCATTGGGAAAGATGTTGATGCTGGCAATCATAAGCTCTTTAGTGACAACACTCTGGACCTTCTGCAGGACTTCGAGTTGGACGGATCGCCTTCCGACTTCTACGTGGCGGATGACACTTTCCTCTCCACAATAGGTGAAGATGCTTTGCTCGGAGACTTGCCGACAAATACAGAGAGGGACTCGAAGGTTGCGGTCAATGGCGCGACCACCGCTTCCAGTTCCTCCAGCACCAACACGGCCACCACCAGCACCAGCTCGCCCACAGTGAAGGTGGAGAAGGACTCTATAATCCAGCTGTGCACTCCTGGGGTCATTAAACTGGAGAACAATGGTGGGACTAACTACTGTCAGGGGAGTCTGCACAGCACACCCATTAACATTTGTGGAGTCACCACTTCAAGTGGACAGAGCTTCCTAATTGGGACCAGCCCATCCACAGCTGCTGTCAGTCAGCAGAAAGATCAGAAGCCCGTCTTTAATCTGTACACCCCTGTGACCTCTTCAGAAGACGGTTGGGGCAGGAGCTATGGCTTTGGGAATGCAAGTGAAATGCAGCAGAGGGCCAGCGAAAGCTTTTCCAAAAACTACACAAGCCCCTATGCCAGGTAAGCCATGAACGCCAACATGACAGATGAAACATGAAAATCTGTTCCTACAGTCATGGAACAGCTGGAATATTCCAGGGAATTTTCAAATTAGGCCTGGAAAAATTGCTTAAAATCTTCCATGGAAAAAAGCATAGAAATGTTTGTACTGATTAGAAATCAGTCTGGTTGTGCCAAACCTTTTAATGGCATTTCAATGTTTATTTTCACTTTTGTTTATAGGATTCCAGTGAAATTCCAGCGATCGTTATCAAACTCATTGGTCAAAAGTCCTATTTAGTCTTATTTACATTCTTTTAATAGTTTTATTCGCATTTTAATAGCTTTTTGAATTTTTAAATTTTCATTTTAAGTGTAGTTTCATTTTTTATTTTATTAAAAGAAAACATTTGTGTGCTTTCGTCATTTTTATTAGTTTTTGTTCCTTTTAAAGGCACGGTAGGTGATTTGGTTCTAAAGCTGTTTGAAAGTTAATATTTATATCGTCTGTGGAAGGTGTAGGACCATTAAATGTTCGTCCAATCATATTTCTCGGCCCGAGGGCTCCGATAGGCTGTCATACCTGTCTGTCAATGTAAGTATTTGTATACCTTTTTGCACAGTTTGCGCAGATGTGATACATCATCAGCGCATTTAATTTCCCTATTGCAGACAGAGTTAGAATAGAAGGCATTATAATTATAATATCATGCGCTTTCTACTGTTATCTTTTCTCACTGGTGACTGAGACAGCATTGCTTTCATTCCTCCACCAACGCCGTCTCTTATCTTGTTTCTGGTTAGCCTCTGCTCTGCCTGTGTGTGTTCATGTGTTTCGCAGGAGGCGTGGCTTTGGAGAGTGTTTTGCAGGGAGGGTGAGATCTTATGCTTTTAAAGCTAGCTTGCTTTTCAAAATCGCCTACCCTACCTTTAAATATTACTTTTAGGTTTAATTTCAGTCTTAGTTTTTGTTTGTTTCCAGTAAGTAATTTTTGTGCTTCAGCATTAGCTTATTTGAGTTTTGTTACAATAAATTAAAAAAAGTTTTTAATTGATAAAGCTGTAGTTATACAAAAAAAAAAAACTAAACTGTGGGGACCGTTTAAGCACAGTTATCTCAGAATTCAATCAGATTTTAGCAAATGTGGCATAAAATACAATTCTTATTAAAGAGAAAAGGAAAACACAAAATAAGAGTTATAATTGCAAGCATGTCTTTCCTGGGAACAATCATGCCATGCATTTCCTCCAGTAAGGAACAAGCAGGAAATGGAGGTCAGCCCAGACAAAATCAGTTTTAAAGACAGCACTGCACACTAAATTAGCCTAAAACAACTGTGGTGCACCATTATGGATTTGTTACAGTATTAAATTAGTTAAAAATACTGTAGGCTCAGTACAAGAATACAATATCTGAACGTTCAGACACTACTGCACAATTTTCCTCTTCATATGCATGTTCCATCATGTTTTCACTGCTATCTATCTTCACCTATTTGCAAACCCTGTCTGGTGTGAGCAGAAATCGTAATGAAATGTGCTCAGAGGGCATGGCAGTAAGGCAGAATTTCTGAGGAAGTAATCTATTAATGTGCTTGTTAATGTGCATGTGTTGTGTTTACCGTAAGACAAGGAAGTTTGTTCTCATGAAGGAGTTATGTAAGTGACACACATATCTGACCATCTCCACAGAGCAGCTCGACCTGAAACCTGCTCATCCAAAACTGCAGCGGTTTGATGGATAGTTAATGACGTGTCAGGCATGCAGGCTTTGAGGAAGTGTCTGCGTATTTGTCATGTGAACGGGCCACTGGCGACACACCCACCTAGTTCAGCTTTTGCCAAATGCTTAAAATAAACACAAGATTTTATAATGTCAGAGTTGTCAAGTTCAGATCAAACGCCAGTGTCCTCACTTATAGTTTCCGTAATCAAAGCACTTATAACATTATGCAATCTCACTTAAAGTCAACAAGAAATTGCAATCAACCCTTTCTTTCTTTACTTTATTAATACATGTAGCTGGCCGTATTATGATCAGTTCATTAGTTCATGTTGTTTTCAACATGAGTTCAAAGTTCAAAGAAAATCAATATCTTTGTAATTTTACATCATAATGTATAAACTGGTTCTGCGTCTAAAATCTCTTGGTTTAAAAGTGCATGCTAATGTTAACCAGTAGTCAAATAACTGTTTAGTAGGGATGTAATGATATTATCAACATCGTGATATCAGTATAGCAAAACTGTCTCAATATTATTGTGGTCACATGACGATATGAAACGATAGGTCGGTCTTCTGGGCAAAAAGTGTAGCTTTTAAAATATATTTAAACTTCTTATTCTTACATAAAAGGTATTGAAAGTTGTGTTTTTCTGTCAAACGAACTGAAACCGAAGGCAGAATATGGCTTAATCCTTTCATCGTGTATGTTTTCGCTGTGTTTTTCTAAGCAAAGTGCATTTTTCGTTCAGGCGATCAGCTTATGATCTGGTGTTTAATAACTAAAATGAGTTTAAGTACTAAAATTACTGAAACTAAAGCTGAGATAAAAACAAATAAATATTAAATGAATAGAAATAAAATTGCTTAATCTAAAGCTAAATAGAAATAACATGAATAGAAAAAAGTACTGAAGCTGAAAAAAAAAGTAAAATGTCAATGGAAAGACCAAATGTAAGACCAGAATTGTGAAATTGCTGAATGTGACGATTAATCTTCAAAAGGCTACCTTGCAAACACACAGACAGAGTTCACAATTTAAGTTTACAATTGTAACATACAATGTCGTAACATTTTGATCTGAACAAAATAATTACTTCTGCTTAATATCGATGAAAAACAAAGTGCTAACAGGATTCTTAAAGAAAACAAAACAGTTGTAAAACAATCAAATAAATACAGATGTTGAACCTTTCGGCTTGGATTTCACAGGTTTTTCAGTTTGTATTTATGTCCCGTGTGGAATCACAGAAACCGATTATTAAATATCGATTAATAACTGATATTAATATTAATAAATACTATAATAGTGTATAAATAACACTTAAATAACATTGGCTCAGTCCTGGGCCTGTTTCATAAAACTAGTTTACTAAATAAGCCAGGCATACTTCAGTTGGTTTGACATTGTCAGTTGATTTGGTTCAAAATAAGTCAGACTAACTGAAATAAGCCTGGTTTATTTGGTAAACTTGTTTTATGAAACATCCCTCTGGAGGGCCAGCTTAGCTCCAACACACCTGCTCGATTCTGGTGATCCTGAAGACCTTGATTAACTGGTTCAGGTGTGTTTAATTAGGATTGAACTGAACTCAGCTGGAAGTGGCCCTCCAGGAGCAAATTTGACATCACAAATAGCAAATATCTAGCTTTATAAAATAACCAATAAGAGATACTGAGGTGCTCTCAGGGGTGATCTTGACCTTCAGCCTCCACGTTCTGCATCTGGCTCACAATCCAATCAATTCTCGATCGATAAACCCATTTTTTTTTCACTGTTTCACTCAAATATTTGTCATGTGGAATTTAAACAGATGCTGTTTCATGTGGACTTTAAACGATGTGTTTATCTGCCAGAAACATCACAGGGTTTCGGCTGGAAAACATCTGGCCTACTATGTAGTCACAGTCAGATGAAAAACGTAGCAATAACTTGAAAGTGCAGCGTAAACTCATCTAAATAGATAGTGGTTATGGATAGAAAACAGTCAGTTGGTGGCTCAGTCACGGAGAGCAAGAACAGATGGTGAAACACAAAATAGGTTTCATCTTTAATTTACATGTGGGCTCATTTATCAGGCCTTTGTGGTCTGCAGGTTTTGAGTGGGAGTCAGGGTTGTTTGTGACTGCGTCCCAGACTGTGTCTGTCTCTTGCTCTCTTTGTTTGTCTGTCTCTATCTCTGTCGTGTGCACGCTATGCGGCAAACATAGTTGGTATCAGGTCAGGTCAGCTCACGCAAGCACAAATCAATTCACACTCCTTTTGTTTCTTGGCGTTTTTTTACTTTTTTTCTGTCTCTTCTCCTATGTGACTCTTTCCATCATGAATAAGGATCTAATTGAGCCAAACCCTTTTGATAAGTAGTGACTCAGAAGTTCTTCCTGAAAGCTTTGCTCAAATTGTTCTTGGCTTTATATGAGTCAACATGGACTGCTGTGAATAAGTTGCTCATTTTCTCTTTCTCCTCCTAGTCTCTCCCTCCAGCGCACACCCACAGAATATTTTTAACTCTGCATAACCAGTCCCACAATGAGGACCTTTGGATGAGTGAAAATATAGGTTTTCTGAAAAAGACTAATAAAAAAAAAATACCCCAGAGGCTGAACTATGAAATCCATGCTTTTCTGCTTAAACTGCAAATACGGTTTACACAAAAATGGACTGCGATCGTCTAAAGTTTAGAAAAAGGTCTATATTACTACAATGCAAGCATGAAGTTGCTTTTACTTCTTTTTGCCAGATGCAGTTTACTTGGATGTAGGGTAGTGTTGTCAAAAGACCCGGTAATTCGGTAGCAAGTCGGTACTAAAAACATTAATTAAAAATTCAACCCAGTTCTTGATGCGCAGATGCGCTCTCTTCATACAAGCACTGAGATGTGGCGACATCAAAAGGAGGAAACACATCAAACTAACAAAACACTTCAAAGACAGACACCCAGATCAAATGAAAAGAGTAAGTTTCATTGTGTTTCCCATACTTTGATTTATTAGTGGCGGCCCACCACAATATCAAAACTGACCGCCACAAATAGATTTTCCAAAAGGCTTTGACTTCGTTGAATAAACATGAGCACTGCACATGTCAAAGTCTAAACCCGGTGCGGGAGTTTTAATATCACTGTATTATTTTCTGTATGCCATTTTTAGTTAATCTTGCTTGTAATGCCTGAGCAGTGTTAGTTGTGATCGCAGCACTTATTTGATTACATCTCTTCTGCTCCTCAAGCGCCCCCTGCTTGCAGAGAAGGAATTTGCATATATATGCCGCCACAAATAAAGTGGAAGGCTGTGGGAAACACTGCTTCGGTTATGAATATTATAAAATATTTTAATTTGAATGTTGGATTGAAATGAATGCAGTATTATTAGTATAGTAAATCATTAGAATAAGCACAGCTAACACTAATATAATGAGCATTAGAATGAAGTTTCTTTATTAACTATTAAATGCTCATATAACTTTATTATGGTTAAAAAACAAAAACAAAAAAAACAGGAGGACATGATGATATTTACTATTTTTACACAGGTGGTCGGTTTAAGCAGTTTAGCCAGTTTTATCTGTTCTATAAACTTAAAGGTGCATTTTTGATTCTGGTATGTTCATAAACTGAAAGCCAGAAAAATTACTAACAAATACCACAGGTATATTTTTCAAATTTATTTGCCAAATGTAGAAGCCAAAGGAACTCCTACAAGTGTGCAAAGTTATAACGTGTGTAACATGGGCGGAAAAAATTATACTATCCTGCAAGATTGCCTCTGTAACAAAATAATACCATTTCATGAAAATTGGCAAATAGAACAAGTTCATAACACATTAAAATAACCTGTCATCATTTACTATCAAATTTAAAGATCATACAGCGTGAATGAAATAAAATGTGTAACGTGGAAAGATAAAATGAGTAATTCTGCTGAATAGAGCACCAATAACTCTTTATGCAAAGTAATCCTGAATATTTGTAAACTAAAGGATACTTAATTTACTGCAGAAGTAATTGAAAGGCAGTTGAGGCAGATAAATGTCAATTAAGCAGCGGTCAGGGTGAGCCTGATATCTGCCTGGTGACAATCATGGTAGTCAGTATAACCTACTGTGACTGTGTCCTGCGGTCCTGGAATGCTAAAACAACTTCAAACAAGTCAGAAACTTTGAATGGGTTGTGTCCCGTTATGGTAACGGGTCCATAAAAGATCCACATTGGATGAACACACTCAATGTCGTCTCTCCTTGGCTACGAGAATGAGTTGCATGCCGGGTCTTTGTGTAGAAACTTGAACTTCACATGAGGGACATCAACAACTTAACAGAGACAGTGATCGGTTACTCTTCCTATGTAATAGGTACGGTCATAACACACAGCATAATAGTTGTCCTTCTTGAAGACTGAACCTGAAAGGCAAAAAGAAGGATATCAGAAAAAAATTACTTTTTGCAATTATATGAGCACCTATTTATGAACCATAAACATGATAAAAGAGGTAGTAATTTCACTGCTCACATCTGTACAGCTGCTTTGTATCTAGCTGCTGTCTTTTTGTCTTCTCTCCACTTGTGGGCCTGTTTTGCAATCTAATGACTGTAGGACTGGATTTCTGCAAAATTATATTAGGAAATAAACTTGAAAAGACAATTCTCAGCTCACATTTTTCATGTGAACTTTAAAGCTTTGTATGGAATTCCAGATGACGCTAAAATATGGACAATTACCTGAGACTCACTGTTCAACTGTGTTTGGGAGCAGCCAGCTACAACAACAGGGTCAGTCTCATGTACATTTGTTGCAGCACTTCGATCCTGAAAGTGATGTGAAAGATTTGTTTTGTTAAAAGATCTGTACGATATCAATGATGTGTAAGTATCGTGGTGATTGAATACAGGTATACAATTTAATACATTTTTAGCAATTGAACAATCATGTAAAAATATATTTTTGAACACTTAGTATCTGTACTCCCCTCAAGCTGGAAATGACCACTTTCTAAGTCTTCTATGAGATCATCTACTAGATCACCCATTTCTGCAAGATCACCTACATTGGAGTCTGGGCTTGGAAACAGTGCTGAAATTGAAATAAATGAGTGTTAATATCAAAGCTTAAATTACATTATAAACGTTTCAAAAATTTCCAGTTGTAACCCCTATGACAAAGTATGATCTTTTAGTTTTGATGTCCAGGGATGGATCTGCATCTGGCTGTTTCTTCAGCTTGATTACCCTATCAACCCAGGGACCTGTGTATGACCTATCAGCACACTCTCCTCTGCCCTCTTCACATGCTTTGCAGAAGCAGGATAACCTGCGAGTCTGGACACTATACGGCTCACGACCTCGAAACAACATGAATTTATCTTGTCCCTGGAACAGTCCCAACATGAACCCGGTCTTGACGTTCATGAACAACTTGCTCAAGAGGTACAAAGTAGAAACATCGCCTGGAATGATTGCAGGTACCAGAATCTAGAAGAGCAGGCTTTGAGTTCTTTCTCACAAAATCTGAAAAAAGATTCTGGAGAGTTGATTTCATCACTAGCCTTGAGGGTACGAGCTGCTGCAGATTCCACCACGCCCCCTTCCCCATCACATGGAGACTTACCATGACAAGACCCAAAAAAAGTGTCTTTCTACAACCAAATCCTGCTGACCAAAGGAAATGTCAACAAAAGGAGTTTTAGACTTGTATTGTTCACTACATCCATCTGTGAACTGAATCATCCTGGACAATGCGAGTTGGCGAACTTTTTTCAGATGATCAGTAACCGTATTAACAAATACTGCGAAGGCATGGGAATCATGCTTGGCATCATTTGACACCATGCTTTAAAGTTTTTTGAATGGTTAAATTGGCAAGTGGCAAGGCTTAATAACACGTGAAAATGATACGCTTTCATGTCGACACGCAGCAGCGTTCTGTCAACTGTCCTGAGCGTCTTTTTAGACTGGCCTCAGCCAGACGGTTGAGATCGACTAGTGAAGGTGGCATATTTTTTCCTATTGAAAGCTCGATTTGACATCATAGCTCACTATCAGCAGTTATTTTATCTATGTTCGTAACATTTCTTATAGATTATTGCTCGGTGTAAGAGATAAATAAAGATCAGATAAAGATAAATTAGCACAGTACCAGTACGAGTGATTGCGTGTGTGAATTAGTCATTCTGTCTCTATATTATTGTGAAGCTGTGGGTTGTAAACAGCATAGTTCCTTCAAAAGTAGAAAAATATGCTATAATAAGTTTTGAGATTCTAAGCTGTTTTAGTAATAAATCACAGGACAGTGCTGATAAATAGTTTTTGCGTTCCTCTGTGTGCGCTATCTTCACAATTAACGTTACTGTTTATAAGAGTGTTCATGCCACAATGCAGCTGCGCGAACATGGTAGCTCGAAATAATAATACACATCCGACTGTCTAATCGCTTGAATGTACAAACCATAAAACAAATACATAATATCAATATGTATCGCGATATAGATTTTTTCCAGTAACGGTGATATGCAGAGGTCGGTAAAGTACCCAAAACCTGTACTCAAGTAAAAGTACTTATAGAAATATTTACTCAAGTAAAAGTAAAAGTACTAGTCTGAATAGTTACTTGAGTAAGAGTAAAAAAGTATCGGATAAAAAATCTACTCAAGTAGTTAGTTACTAGTTACTTTGGGTCATATATACTGAGTCTATTTTTATTTAGATATATAGATAAAATGTATGTTATGTGTGTGTGTGTATAAATATATATATATATATATATATATATATACAGTCAGGTCCATAAATATTGGGACATCGACACAATTCTAATTCGAGCCTTTTTGGCTCTATACACCACCACAATGGACTTGAAATTAAACGAACAAGATGTGCTTTAACTGCAGACTTTCAGCTTTAATTTGAGTATTGGTATTTACTTCCAAATCAGGTGAATGGTGTAGGAATTACAACAGTTTGTATATGTGCCTCCCATTTTTTAAGGGACCAAAAGTAATGGGACAGATTAACAATCATAAATCAAACTTTCAATTTTTGATACTTTGTTGCAAATCCTTTGCAGTCAATTACAGCCTGAAGTCTGGAACGCATAGACATCACCAGACGCTGGGTTTCATCCCTGGTGATGCTCTGCCAGGCCTCTACTGCAACGGTCTTCAGTTCCTGCTTGTTCTTGGGGCATTTTCCCTTCAGTTTTGTCTTCAGCAAGTGAAATGCATGCTCAATCAGATTCAGGTCAGGTGATTGACTTGGCCATTGCATAACATTCCACTTCTTTCCCTTTAAAAACTCTTTGGTTGCTTTCGCAGTATGCTTCGGGTCATTGTCCATCTGCACTGTGAAGCGCTGTCCAATGAGTTCTGAAGCATTTGGCTGAATATGAGCAGATAATATTGTCCGAAACACTTCATAATTCATCCTGCTGTTTTTGTCAGCAGACACATCATCAATAAATACAAGAGAACCAGTTCCATTGGCAGCCATACATGCCCACGCCATGACACTACCACCACCATGTTTCACTGATGAGGTGGTATGCTTTGGATCATGAGCAGTTCCTTTTCTCCTCCATACTCTTCTCTTCCCATCACTCTGGTACAAGTTGATCTTGGTCTCATCTGTCTATAGGATGTTGTTCCAGAACTGTGAAGGCTTTTTTAGATGTTGTTTGACAAACTCTAATCTGGCCTTCCTGTTTTAGAGGCTCACCAATGGTTTACATCTTGTGGTGAACCCTCTGTATTCACTCTGGTGAAGTTTTCTCTTGACTGTTGACTTTGACACGCATGACACCTACCTCCTGGAGAGTGTTCTTGATCTGGCCAACTGTTGTGAAGGGGGTTTTCTTCACCAGGAAAATAATTCTTCGGTCATCCACCACAGTTGTTTTCCGTGGTCTTCCGGGTCTTTTGGTGTTGCTGAGCTCACCGGTGCGTTCTTTCTTTTTAAGAATGTTCCAAACAGTTGATTTGGCCACACCTAATGTTTTTGCTATCTCTCTGATGGGTTTGTTTTGTTTCTTCAGCCCAATGATGGCTTGCTTCACTGATAGTGACAGCTCTTTGGATCTCACGTTGAGAGTTGACAGCAACAGATTCCAAATGCAAATATCACATTTGATATGAACTCTGGACCTTTTATCTGCTCCTTGTAAATGGGATAATGAGGGAATAACACACACCTGGCCAAGGAACAGCTGAGCAGCTAATTGTCCCATTACTTTTGGTCCCTTAAAAAGTGGGAGGCACATACTGTTGTAATTCCTACACCATTCACCTGATTTGTAAGTAAATACCCTCAAATTAAAGCTGCAAGTCTGCAGTTAAAGCACATCTTGGTCGTTTCATTTCAAATCCATTGTGGTGGTGTATAGAGCCAAAAAGATTAGAATTGTGTCCATGTCCCAATATTTATGGACCTGACTGTGTATATATATATATATATATATATATATATATATATATATATATATATATATATATATATATATATATAATTTCATCAGCCTTTTACTCCAGTCTTAAATGTCACATAATCCTTCAGAAATCATTCCAATATGTTGATTTACTATCAATGATGTTCTTTTTATCTTTCTATTCATCAAATAATCCTAAACAAAATCTCACAGGTTCCAAAAAAATATTAAGCAGCAAAACGGTTTCCAGCACTGGTAATAAATCAGTATATTAGATTTATATTTTGAAGGATCATAACTCTGAAAACTGGAGTAACAGTCGGATTTGTATCAAGAAATAAATTATATAAGTATGTATTATATATGTATAAATAACCTATGACACAAAGAAGAGTGAAAACTCCTAACATAACCGCTAAGTACTGAACATCTGAACATAACAAACCAAATGCACATTGACGGATCTTCTTTCATCTGTTCTGCAAAATGTAAACAAATGTATATTTCTGCAAGCGTAAATATTGTGGAAATATCATTATTAATTGTGTCTAGGCATATGGGGGTCGTCATGTGACGCACAGCAGCCACAGCATATTGGCAAATTAATATTAAGCATTATTATTATTGTTATTATTATTATTATTATTATTATTATTTATTTATTTTTTTCATTTTTATTAGAAACATTCCCAGAAGCATAAACTATATAATGAAATATCTGGTTTCTCACTTTTCATAAATTGTTAATAATGATAATATGCGATTGTCAAAGTAGCCTAATTATGGAATTTATTATAAAAACCTGTCTGTTTACTTAAGTAATATAGGTGTCATGCCATAACATATTTTGAATACGGCTTACTTTATATTAAATGTGAATATAACATTGAAAGTCAATGCGATATAAAAACTGCTGCTAATCTTTCATTGTTCTGAAAGAGAGCAAATAACATTTACATTATTAAAGATCATTTTCACTGACTGTCTACCAATCACTCTCAGAAACTCCCATTAAAATCACTGAACCTGTTAACACTGTGAAATCAATATCTTAATTACAGATTCGTACACACACATCTGCACTTTGTTGTTTCTGATGAGAGAATTCGCCAGAAAGAGGTATTCAGTCAGTGAGCGAGTGAAGGAAGCACCGGCATTTCAGCGATGACTCATCGGAACGCCTCTGATTGTCCAATGCTTTAATAAGCTCAACAGAATCTTGTATGATTGGTTATAATGCACACCGCTGTAAAAACGCGTCTGTCTCTGGCTCACCACCAGCAAGCGAACACAGATCTGAATTTAGCAGCTAATGATATGACTCGCTGAGTTCTCACGCCGGTGTGATTGTATCAAATATAGAAAATATGAATCGGCTATTTTTTGTCTTTTGGAAGCTGCATTCAACTTGGTTCCCCTCTGTTATAAGTTGCACGTACAACAAACTAATGTCACAGTGGTATCGTGTACTGTAATCGAGTGTAGCCCAAGTTATACCTGTTGAACCGTAGACAGCGCACGTGGTGTTCATCCAATACAGATCTTCATCGCAAGCAAATAATAGCCTTTGTAGATTTGCTTTCAATTCAGTGCAGATCCAACCACGTCTTCAACGCTCTTTCTGTTCTTAAACGTTACAACCCTAAGTGAACCGTTTCAAACGCTCAGCGCGCGTGGCAGAATACTGAACGAATCATTCAAACTGATTCATGAACCAATTCACTGGTTAGCCAACAAACCAAAAAAACTGGTTAGCTTTAGCTGCAAATCAGCATATAAGAATGATTTCTGAAGATCATGTGACACTGAAGACTGGAGGAATGATGCTGAAAATACAGCTGCGCATCACAGGAATAAATTACAGTTTAATATATGTAAAAAAAAACAGCAGGTATTTTAAATTGAATAATGTTTTTTATTTTGATTTAAATGGGTTATGGTTTATTCTTCATATGGACAAGGCAGAGAAAGGATAAAATTAAACATTTAACCCAAATTCTATTTATTAAATAATATAGCTTTGTAATTTGTACTGAAATAAATGGTGGCTGAATGTCTTTTATTTGGACTGTTTTTTAGTTTAGCTATATTGCATTAATTGGGTCTCTTACACCTTTTAATAAGATGTATAGTATATTTAATACTGGTCAGTGGTTTCTCCTATAACATTAAATAACATAATACATAAATCAATGCCATTATTCTCCTTGCTTATGAGGTATGTAACTGTATTAGTAATTAAAAAGTATACAAATGAATGGTTCCAGTCCTGAATGCTGGTTAGTCAACACAACATTCCAACTGTGATAAAAATACAATATAGTAACAGTAACTTTGACTGGTTTCTGTTACCATAAACCAACTTCCCAGATCTCTACACTGAAAGCTATTTCACAGCATCTCAGGGTTAGGAATATCAGACCGGTTAGTCATTGCGTATATATGACACAACGGCCAACCTAGGTTTAACTACAGCCATTAAAGAGAGCAGTCTCTCTCTCTCTTTTATTTTCTTTCTCTCTTGCTTACTAGCTCTCTCATCGTCTTGGTTCGGTTCCTGTAGAGCAGAAATCTTGCCAGTCAGCAGAAGTGGATAATGGATGTAAATCACCTCTGTGTTATAAGTGCTTTAGCACACAGAGATCAAGCCAACCGAAACGCTTTGAATGCCATTGGTTTGACCTACTTTCTCTTCTGCGTCGCTGCTGGGCCGAGCGGAGATTACCCCGCGTCTATACTCTGCAGGTCAGCGGCCTCCATCGTAGTTATAGTGAATAAATAATGCACGTTAGAGCTAGATTAGAGTTAGATGCACGTATAGCCAAAAAATAATTTGTCATATCAGTCGTTATCAATAATTATCATGATAAATTTTGAATCTGAATTAAGTTTAAAGTCAGAGTTTTGCTCACAAGTGAAAGTTGTAGAAACCAAACTGTTATTGTGGTTTTAAACTAGTCTTTATGGTCAAACCATGACATTTCCAGTCATTTTCCACATGTAACATGTTTGCAGTGCAGGCTGCAATATTAACAATATATTTAAAAAAATTATCTCTTAGAAATGCACATTTGACAGTAGCTTGAGTTAGGATGCAGATGTACATTTATGTTGGTTATCAAAAACAGTAACATCAGTAAACATCTTAATTTTTATATAGTGAAGTTTTTTTTTATTCTCACTCTTGGAGTTCTATTCAAAATAACTACTGGTTTCCAATAGTAGCATACATTTAACCACAGTTAAAACCATACCTTATATTACCTCAGCACCATGGTAAAAATTTAACTATATGGTTTCTATGAATTGTATGAAAAAAAAAGTAGTCTAAATAAATGTAGAATTAATGCACATACAATGCTATAGCGTAATCACAAATAAACTGTGGTTTATATTCTGTTACTCCTTCAATACGTGTCTAAATTAATCATATAATAAAGTTTGATATGGATATCACACATATTTTGACACAATACCATACTGTAATAAGTGTTACTCCAGTAGGTCCATGGTGAAGGATGGCGGTTTGTAGGTTGAAAAGGCTTTCGACTGTATTGTTGTGCACAGTGTTTCTCCTGTTTGTCAGCGGTGTTTCATGTGGTTTTAAACTAGTCACTTTCTTCACACCTCACACTGGATCTCACAGCTCGCGTGACTTCAGTGCTCTAGTGAGCTCTGCAATTTGATTGGATGATATGAATAGCGTGATTTCATTCGGCTTTGGTTCATTTCCTCATGGTGCACTTATGGTTAGTATATGCATCCAGTGACTTTCCATTGAGAAGAATGCAGATAATGTAACTGTATTTCAGGGTTGAGCAACCCAGTGTGGTTAAACTGGTTGCAAAGTAAATGTGACCCATATTGTAATTTATCACCAATATGAGTCATCTGTGCAAAACGGAAAGAGAGAGCTTGTTTCGATTTTATATTCATGGAACAATTACTAGTTTTATTTTAAGAGTGTTTTTTTTTAAATGCAGTGTTTGTGTACACAAGAGGCTGTGTGCTGTATTATGGCCAGGCTTTGAAAATAATAAAAGACGCTGCAATGGCACGCAACTTCCTCTTTCTGTTTCCATGCGTTTCTCCTCAGGGTAAGCACTAGTTCCTTTTTTTATTGCTGCTTTTGCTCTCCGGTCCCAGGAGACTGAATACTTCAGCCAAAAATGTGGCATTTATGTCAAATAGATGACGATTAAAACCCACAACCTTTTGCAAAATGTCATTATTTGTTATTTAAGGTATAATGAAGCTGTTACAACAAATAGACCAATCTAGCATCTGGGGGATACAAGGTTTTTACAATGCTTTACAATACAATGCTTTTGTGGCCATCAAATGCAGTCTTTAAATAAGTAAACAAGATGACAAGTTTTAGCCACAGTTGGGTGTCCACCAAGCCCTAGTCCTGCATCCTCCCATTATTTGCCAGTCACAGGTGGTTGTGTTTGACACTGCTGTTCTGTTTTCTGATGCATTTTATTCGCTCACTTGATAGAGCAGGGCTCTTGTAATCTCAGGGCCACATTTGGCCTGCAGGCCAACAGTTGGCCTGCAGGCCAACAGTTGAAAACCCTTGGAACAAACAGTCATGACTAAAACGATTATTAAAATGTTTTCTAGGTGACAGAGATCAGGTTGAGCATGCAAGGTGTGACACGATGCTATTAAAACTTCATGCGCGTCGTGCATGCACAAGTTGCTTCTTTTACAGGTCTTAATAAAAATAAATAGTTTTTGTTTTAAAGAGCAATAAAATGCATGACGGGGCGATAAGCAGTAAAAGAGTGTGTACTTTTAGACATTGCATAACCGTGTAAGATGTCTAGTCATATCAATAAAATAACACAAATGACAGGTATCTCATTTAATTATTTGGAACTTGATAGATGCAAACCAAAAGATAAGAGTATTGATAAGAAAGCAATAAATCAGGCATCTGAGCATAAACATCACATTTCGTAACTTGTAAGTCAAAACACTAATATTAAACGCAAATCAGTTGGATCTTGCAAAATGCGAAAAAGCTTGCAAAAACGCCTCACTCTGTATTTTCAGGTCTCTCCATGTTTCTTTGTTTCCCTCACATGTGGATAGAGTAAAGCAGACTGACTGCTGATAGTCATGCAAATGGATTTACTATTTTTGTACCAATGATACTGAAAAATCTCTACCAGTTGAACCATAGCTGTGTTTCCATGAACTTAAAGCCTGCATTGTTTACTACACACACTGCAAAACATATTAATAGTTCAGCTGTTTGTTTGACATTTGTTATCTGTTAATAGAGGGAAACTTTTTGAAACGTGTGCGTGTTGTCTGAAGAGGATATGCAACTGTCCTCCTTTTCGCTCTGCTTCACTTGATGGATTTGCATGTATCTACTACACTGTGACCCTACTCATTTTCTCTACTCGCAGTCTTTCTTTCACACTGAATGCATGTGTAGGCGTTGCAAATGTGGCTCTGTGTAGCCATTGTGGAGGGGGAGCAGTGTCAAGTGTTTAGGCTACGTTCAGCCGTCGCCCCCTGGTGGCCGGGTCGGTCTCATATCCTCATCCTCTTTATTTTTTTTTTGTTATTAAAAAGATATGAGAATGTGTGCTGATGGTTAGTTCTTGCCTTTCATTATCCGTGTTCATTAATATTCACATATCCCTGTGTTTTCAGAAATGAAGAGAGCACTGCCACATCCTCAGCTACTGGGAAGTCCGGCACACATAAGAGCTGTCTTGTGTGCTCGGATGAAGCTTCAGGCTGCCATTATGGAGTCCTCACCTGCGGAAGCTGTAAAGTCTTCTTTAAGAGAGCAGTTGAAGGTGAGGAAGTCCTGACACATATATATTCTGTTTTATATCTATGGCCTGTTTACTTTGCTTTGGCTTTTTTGAAACACTTTAGTTGGTCGTTCAATGTCAAGTCAATCAGAGGTACACGGTGCAAATTGTTGATTTTAATGTTTTTTTTGTAGATTATACAATATACATTTATATACATTATATATATTAACTTCAAATGTAACACACTGCAGTTGAAATTCTAATTGTTGCATGTGCTTTAGTACTGTGTTTTCAAAACATTAAAAATGTACTTTTTTTTTACTTTATTGCAAATTGTACTTAAGTATGTTAAGACACAGCCATGAAGCACTCTTTGTACACTTAAGTGGCCTTTTATTTAATTAATATTATCTACAAGTACCTTTAAAAAAAATTGCTTCAAGTGCACATTCAGTACAATTAAGCAAGCTTCTTTTACACAAAAAGGCAGGTGATCAAGACAAATTAGTGATGGGATTATGTGATTATTATTAATGTTTAACGTGTTTTTACTTTCTCACTGCATGTCTGCTTCAGACAACTTGTACTATGAGTCATTCGTCGGTCAAAAGGTTTTTTTTTTTTTATCCTGTGGGTGTTGTAATGCATTTCTGGCTGACAAAGGAAATGCATTCTGATAACACTATATGATAACACTATAATGCAGACAGATGATGTCAATTAGATTTTACAGCTAATCAATGTGTATTTCAAGTGCATATATTTGAACAATACAAACTACGGCTCTGTGTTTAAAAAAATAGCAATTAAAAGCAATGCAATGGGTTTCAGGACAATGCATTATGAGGGAGTCCTGAGAAAGACTCCTGTCTAATCCACACTATTCTTGATTCTCGTAGGGCAACACAATTACCTGTGCGCTGGACGGAACGATTGTATCATCGACAAAATCCGCCGGAAGAACTGCCCTGCCTGTCGTTACCGCAAATGTCTCATGGCAGGCATGAGCCTAGAAGGTAACACGAAATGTTGCACTTGTTACACAATTACACCCCAAATGTCGTTTTTAGATGTGTAACAAAACTTGCTGAAAAACTTGGGAAAAATGCATAAAGTTTGAAAACTGACTGTGGTAAACTTTCCCTATTCAACGCTCAGCTCGTAAAAACAAAAGGGGCCGTCAAACTGGAAAGGTAATCCAGCAGCCGTCGGTTCCAGAGCGCAGTATTCCTCCGCTGCCGGAAGTCCAGGCATTGGTGCCCAAACCCATGCCTCAGGTGGTGCCCACCATGCTGTCACTGCTGAAGGCCATCGAGCCGGACACCATCTACGCCGGATACGACAGCACCATACCGGACACCTCCACCCGCCTCATGACCACTCTGAACCGGCTGGGCGGACGGCAGGTCATCTCTGCGGTCAAATGGGCCAAAGCTCTGCCAGGTACATCTTGAGAATAGGGATGTAACGATGCACCTCAAACCGATTAAAAATATGTGACGATTCAAATCAGTTGCGATGTTAAAGTGCCCCTATTTTGGGTAATGAAAGGTTCATGGTTTGGTTTTAAGAGTCCTAAACAACAGGTTGACATGCATGCAAAGGTAAAAAAACAAACATACAAAAAAAAACACTTACATTGTCTTATAATATGCATTTATTTTTACCTTACTTTCTTAATGACTCCCAAACAATTTGCTTAACGATAAATTGCGTGATGCTAAAATGAGGTGATTGTTGTGATTGATGTCATTTTAATTTAATTTTGTCTGTAATGTCTGATAAAGGAGTGTTTGTGAGTACAGTGCTGCTTTGTGTACAGCATTACTGGAGAAACCGCTATTTTTACCGCTCCACTTAGTGGCAAAGAATGAATTTGCATTTTCATTCAGACCAATGACCAACAAATGGGCGGGAAATATGCTTATAATTCATGTCGCCGTCAGCGGCTTGAGATTTGTTTTAAAACCACTCGTTTTAATGATTCATAGTCGACTCTTTCTTTTCAGAGACAATAACTTTATACACGGTGCACTTTCAGATTTAAAACCTTGCAGGACATTTTCATTCATTTAGAGCTGTGTTACACACTGCATGAAAAGAAATGTTTTATAAAAATTCATAATCGGGACACTTTATACAATCTTGGGGGTTTATATGAATGTGTCTCTGAGTGAAACTGTCTTCAGAAAAGTTTAGATGGCATTTTCTTTTCATTTTGCCTGCAATACATATTAAATTAGTGTTCATAAGAACAGCTGCTTTGTTTACAGCAGTAATCAACTAAACACTGTGTTGCTGCTGTTCCACAAGCGCCACCTGCTGTCAGAGAGTGAAGCTGTGTCTCATTCAGTTGTTTTTGATTTGTGTGGATGTATAGTTTCAAAAAAGCTGAAGTTGGAACATTCAGTTTTTTTACTTCAAATTTAGAATTTGAATTTAAATAAAAAAATGCTGTTTGTTTGGATCGTAATAGAAATGCAGTGACAGCATGTAAAGAACACAGGCCATTTTTTTAACCCTTTAACTGTCACGCCTACATTTACTTCACTATATTACAATTAAATCTAATCTAATCTTGACAAACTATATATCGTTGGAAAGGTCTAAGACTCCCGAATAAATATTTTACCAATGTTTTTTGTTAAAAATTATGTAGGAAAAGTAATAGATTAATTTATGACAAAAGTGCACCCTCAAAAATCTACATTATAACAGGAGTTTTGAAAAAATTTTAATCACATTTTAGAAATCATTAGAAATTATATATCAACTGAAAACTTAAATCCATCCTTTAAAACCCATTTTAAAATCAGACATTGCATTACCATGTAAATGGTACATCAATATCATGTTACAAAATTTTTCATTCATGAATTATAAAAATTTAAGTTTGGATCGTGCACTACAAAGTCTGTTCAAAAATGTCAGTGACAGTTAAGGGGTTAAGTGAAGACATTTATTTGATTTGGGATTTGTTTAAGATTTTAACTTAGTTTTGTTACTTGACATTTCAATTTTTACAAAGATATGTGCTGCATTTTATATGAGATATAATAAAAGGACACCTCATTTATAATTAGTCTTAAATCAAATTACATATAAAAAAAAATCATATTGAATAGTGAGTATATCTACTTGAGACGTCTTTAAAAAGCAGTGTGGAAAATCTTCAGCCACAGCATGCACAGAAACATCTGTTTTGTACCTTTTAGGGTTCAGGAACCTTGACCTGGATGATCAGATGACCCTCCTGCAGTGTTCCTGGCTGTTCCTCATGTCTTTCGGACTGGGTTGGCGGTCCTACCAGCAGTGTAATGGAAACATGCTGTGTTTCGCACCAGACCTGGTCATCAACGAGTAGGTCTCTCATTTAACAGGCCATTTGCTTTAATAATCTCTATGACGGTCTAAAGATGTGTTCACACCATGGAAACTATAATGAAAAAGTGGGGAATAGTAGTTCTGATTCTATGCGAATAGTTTACACCACAACTACCATTGGAATCACGTACAGAATTATTTTTGTTAAATTGATTCAATTCAGTTTTTTCAAACATGGTCAGCCAATCAAAATCCATTATAAACAAAATGTTACCGTCTGTTGAAAATGTCCTCACCTTCGGCCGATCCAAGATGTAGATGAGTTTGTTTCTTCACCAGATTTGGAGAAATGTAGCATTTAGGGCTGTCAAAATTGCTCAAAATTGACGTTCGAATATTCCCTCTAAAAAATACACGAATATTCGAACTATTCGAACATCTGCTTGCGCATGTTGTCAATGACGCGCATTACGTCAATAACAGGCAAAAATAATACAAAGAGACATAACTACTTGTATAGATAGTCTATTTAAGTTTAAACATATATGACAACGTATTACCTACACAAAAACAAGGAAATCAACTAATGGCCAAGACTGCAGACCTCACGCTCTCTCACCCTCACGTTCTCTGCGCATAATGGTTTAAATGAACAAACACATTTTTGTGCAAGCAATTTAAGGTCAGGACTGTTGTCCCAAATATAGCAGGCTTCATTCAGTGATTGAAACAAATATTATTAATATTAATTGAAGTTTTACAGCATATAGAACTGACATTGAATGCTCCGAGCGAGCTGTGCTGTGGTAAACATGTAACTTTTCCTTGACATGAAACGATAAATAATCAAACCTCGGATCCATTGCTTGACAGAACTCCCCGAAGCCTGCCCCATCCGCGATACTGATCGGTCTCATGTCCTTACAAATGAACAAAATTATTTTATCCGTTATGGCCTCTTGTCGTGTTGCAGACAAAGAGCTTGTGGCGGGCGATGCCAAGTAACGTTAAATGTCAAGACGTGACTGTTTAACTGGAGTTCCACACATTATGCCATGCTCATTTGGGTGCACATTTTTGAGATGTGACCTCATGTTGCTAGTGGTCGAATGGTATGCTAACTGCTAACTGCATCTTAAATAGCTTGCATACAACAATCTCGCGGGTCAACAATTTTACCTCATTTTCTCTGCTGCGGTCGAGTTGGGCTCTGCACTTGCTGCCATCTTCCATGAAGACACTTTCAGCAGTGATGCTGTGCCAGACAGTGCGACTCCTGTGACCTGTCCCTGAACCCTCAGGCGCGCTAGCGCGCCCACTCGCAAAGCAGACAACCACGCCTCTACTACCGCGGGCCTTTTTTTCCACTTTTTTTTTTATTTGAATATTAATTTTCACCTTCAAAATTCGTTTTTTTAAAACTATTCGAATACATATTCGAATTTAGAATATTCGTTGACAGCCCTAGTAGCATTGCATCACTTGCTCATCAATGGATGCTCTGCAGTGAATGGGTGCCGTCAGAATGAGTCCAAACAGCTGATTAAAAACATCACAATAATCTACAAGTAATCCAATCCAGTCCATCAGTTATCATCTTGTGAAGCCAAAAGCTGTGTGTTTGTAAAAAAAACAAACCCATCAAGACGTTTTTAACTTTAAACCAAGACTTCCTATACTTCATTCTGACGGCACCCATTCACTGCAGAAGATCCTTTGGTGAGGAAGTGATGTAATTCTTAATTTCTCCAAATCTCTTCCAATCAACAAATAAACTCATCTTCATCTTGGATGCCCTAAGGGGGAGCAAATTTCCATTTTTGGGAGAACTGTTCTTTTTACTGCCAATAAAATTAGAGTCTTGTGTGTCCGTCTGCAGAGAGAGGATGAGGTTGCCCTACATGAATGATCAGTGTGAACAGATGCTGAAGATCTCCAATGAGTTTGTGAGACTTCAAGTGTCCAACGAGGAGTACCTGTGCATGAAAGTCCTCCTTCTCCTGAGCACAGGTGACTTCTTTAGCAGCCACTGATCCTTAATCCAAACGCTTTCGTGTTCACTGAGAATCGTTTGATGTCCAATTACTTAATTTTACAGAGGACCGTAACAAAACCTTTGTGTGTTTTTGTTCTTTGTCAGTGCCGAAGGATGGTTTGAAGAGCCAGTCAGTGTTTGAAGAGCTACGAATGTCTTACATTAAAGAGCTGGGCAAAGCCATAGTGAAGAGAGAGGAGAACTCCAGCAAGAACTGGCAACGATTCTATCAGCTAACTAAGCTACTGGACTCCATGCACGATGTAATGAATTTTATCCTAAATAATGGTCTTTGAAAACTGTGGCTTTGCTCCAAACCCTAGTGAGTTGCTCCCTGTTAAGGTCGCATCCTAACTGAGATTTGACATTTGGAAAGCTGTGCATTAGAAGTGCATCATGCTGATATATCGCTTGGGAGACTCAAATCAACAATTGATCCCAGTAGAGTTTTGCATGTTGCTTAGCTACTGATGCATAAAAACACATGGCACTACAGTCACCGTATCAGGGGCCACTTGCGTAAACCGGCACATTGTAAAGACCTGTGTTTTACTAACAAGTAACAAGAACTACTAAAGTGGTAATTTTGGATTCAGTGATTTTGAGAAGTTATGACTCGCTAGTCTTCCAGAACAAATTGAGTTGGCTAACATTTAAGACTAGTCTAAACAGTTTATGCATCCATTCCCAGATGTTCACTACATGATTATTGCTGCCATAAGATTTCACATCAAAGTCAAATTCATCTTTTACTTTTTTCAACTTTCTCTTTTTTATGTCACACTCAAAATATAAGTGCAGGAAGTAGGAAGAAGAGTAACCATAATTTTACAAAATTGGACAAAAATTACTAACCTTTCTGGGTGTGAGTAGATGCGCTTTCACCTGTCATCTACAATAGTAGCTACAAACGTCTTCCAAAAAGATATTTTCAATAAATAGTTACTTTTAAAAGTAATGCATTACTATATTGCGTTACTCCCCAAAAAAAGTAACTAACTGCATTACTTTTAACGGATGTTAATGTTATTTGTATATTTTTGGCGACTGTAAAGTCACCAACAGGGGGATAAGTGTCAGTGAATTAATGTAAAAAAAGGAACTCCGATATTTCATTGTAAATTTAAAAGTAAAAAGTGAAAAAAAAAGTAATCCGATTACGTAACTTCCATTACTCGTAATGCATTACCCCCAAAACGGTTCATCAAATTATAAAATTTAACTGTTAGAACCATAAAGCATGAAGCAAACAATGCCTTTTTTCCCTAAACTAGGTTTCATATTGTAAGCCAGCTTTTTAGAACAGCTTTCCCCTCAGAAGTGTGCCTGTGAATGATGCTGCCTACTGAGGCAACTCACAAGATTTTGGAACAGAGCCAATGTCTATGGTTTGTCCTTGTATTGTGTGAATTATCATTTTAGTTTTAAGAGATAACGGGTCAGATTTTTTAATGTACCTATTATTATACATGTTAGTCTGTTGAGAAAATACACATATCTTACAAAAGTTTGGAGTCGGTAGGTATTTTTTAATGTTTTGTAAGGAGTCTCTTATGCACAACAAGGCTGCATTTATTTAATCGGAGACACGTAAATATTGTGAAATATAATTTTTAGAATGTAATTTATTCTTGTATTTTCAGCATCATTCCTCCAGTCTTCAGTGTCACCTGATCCTTCAGAAATCAGTATAATATGCTGATTTGCTGCTCAAGAAATATCAATGTTGAAAACATTTGCACTGCTTTATATCTCATGAATACACAATTTAAAAGAACAGCGTTGCTTTTTTGTAACAATGCAAAAAGTCACTTTGATCAATTGAATGCATCTTTGCTGAATCAAATTCATTTCTTTCAAAAGAAATGTCCCCAAGCTTCTGAACCGTTTTCTTTTCACAGTCCTCCTTTCAAAGTGTATGAACTTTCTCCACTTGTGTTTAAACTGAGACTATGATATTAATATCCCAGCCTAACCTCATCTGGGATTCACTCCGAAGTAAAGTGATCTTTCACATCTCTAACCCCTCTGTGTCTCCTCAGATGGTGGGTGGACTCCTGAACTTCTGCTTCTACACCTTTGTGAATAAATCCCTCAGCGTGGAGTTTCCCGAAATGCTGGCGGAGATCATCAGCAACCAGTTACCAAAATTCAAAGCTGGGAGTGTCAAACCGCTGCTCTTTCACCAGAAGTGACACTCCTCCCAGCAGCAGGACACGATGCCTTAAACGAGTTTCCATCGGGACAACACAGGGAGAGAGCGAGAGGACCGTATGCAACCCAGCACACAACTCCATGATTGACCACAGCCAAGTGGAGTCGGAGGAAGAGACGGGTAACTAGAAGATGTAAAAAGCTGAAACGGTTGAACTGTTAAAATGACGTAACGGCGAATCTCATGGAAAGATTATCCCATACATGTCGTCTCAGGTGTTTGACTCCCAGCATCAACTGTTATTAGTAGAAGAAAGCTAATAGTCCAATGTCACTTACTATGTAGAGTTGCACACGTCTTTATTTTAGGAACAGAAGATTTACAGTATGCGCAGATCTTATAGTCCGAGTATCCTACTTTTTAACTTCAGATGATAACAGTTAAAAAAATAATAATTTCAATAATATGCACAGAGATGATGGTTTCAGCTTGGGTTGAAATTAAATAAGTTTTATATGACATATCTACACTGTTTTAAAACAACTCATTATAACAGATTTACATATATACAGAAAAAGGGAAGATATGTGCCTTTGGTTGTTGTTTTTTTTATCTGTTTTCTTGACTCATCAGCACCAGAGATCTAGCACTTCTTCTTCATAGTCGATTGTACTTTCATACCCACTTGCACTTGTAATTTAAAAAAACAGACTTTTTTTTTCGGCAGCTCTGTAATCATTAGTGGGAACTAAATAAATGAAAAAAAGAGTCTTTACGCTTAGAAATGCAAATCGAGCACTTTCACTCCTTATAAATGCTTTTAAAGGGGCTGGTTTAGGTTTGTTCTGCGGCGAAGGTGTATTTGTGTCTAAGAAAGCCATTTATTATTCATTTCACCTGTTAATTCAATGCAATGTAAAACATGAATTTGTCTCATCAGTTTTTTTTTCATGTGTGTCGTATTTGTTCCTCAGCAATGCCACAGTATACTACCAAAACATTGAATGCAGATTACAGTACCTATAACAGGGCTATTCAATTGGCGGCCCGCGGGCCACATGCGGCCCGCCAATCATCTCCATGCGGCCCGACGGCACCAACCTCCCTCCTCCTCTTTTCGCTCCGATTGACCTGAGAAACGTTTTATGTGTGAATATTTCAGCAGTTATTATATGTGTCCCGAATTTATGTCGACTGAACCAGCGATAGGCTACCAATCCTTCGTGAATGAATAATTCTTTTGGTTCGATTCTTTCTAAACGCGCTTGCATAACGGTCTAAAACTATTCGGATTCATTCGGACCGCTCCGTAACTGAATCATCTGAAGCGGTTTCTCGTTCAGTACAGTTACAACAAATAGCGATGTTTTCAGTTGTTTCACTAGTTGTTTAAACACGGCCCAGCGCGGAGTTGCGTTTACTCCCGGTCCCGGACACACTATTATTAAACAGCGTTGCGACAACCAGTGAAAGCGTTTCAGTTCGACAGAAACATTTCTGTTACAAACCACAAATCACTCGATGATTTAATTAGTATTAAATCGGATGAAACAGCCTCAACATTCCCAACAAGACTGATGAGGAAAGCAGGAGAAACATTGTGGCATGACCGAAATTAGGAGACTTTAAATCCCCTAATCACCCTTACAAACATTTACCACATTTACTGTAGTAATTTACCATGGTTGGGCAGAAATGTGCAATATTTATATTGAATACTATGTAGTAATAAATAAATATAGTAAATATATACTATAATATTATATAGTTTAATAGTAAATATAGTGATTTATATTGCATTAGTTTTATTAGGTGGGTAGAGGAATATATATTTAATGCTTGTTATGAAATTATGTCAGTTTCTTTGTAAAGGTGCGTATAGTTTTTAACTTGTGTTTAGGCATTTTTTATACAGTGGGAGCCTGTGGTTAACAAGTCTCACTGTCAGAATATTTTCATTTAAGCATAACAATTATAAATAAAATAATTATTATTTCTCACCAACAGCTATAAGTTTGTATAAATAATTTATTTGTTCCAAGGAAAATAGTTGTACACAGCTGTAAATTATCAAGTTTTTATTTATTATGGTTTTATATATTTGCATACTGTTGGGTACCACATTTCCAAGTAAATACCACACTTCTTTAGGGTTACTTTAGCTTATTTATTGAAACTTTTATGTTTCAATAAATAAGATAAACCCCCAAACCAACCCACCGGCCCACCTCAACTTTTCGATTTGATAATGCGGCCCTCGAATGAAACTAATTGAATAGCCCTGACCTATAACATTTATACAGACAGATAATACAGAACAATCACACCAAACATCAACTCAGGCACACTTCATTTATATTTGCAGATCCTGTATGACAGTGTACATTTGTATTGTTATTTTTTTGATCAGGTCCAGACTAATCTATATTAAACTAACCTTGACCTGTCTTGGTTTAATCAGTCAAACTGTGTTTCAGGCGCAGGGTTTTAACTCTCTGGGAATTTCTACTCACCTGTATTCTTGCAATCTGTTATTTCTGTGCCAAACATATATTGTTTTCAGTTTGTACAATCTAAAACTGTGCTTGTCTTAACAGTTTTTCAAAAGTTGATATATATATATATGCATATATATAAATAAAAGAGAGGATCGAAATATTTTGCAGTTCTTCTGTGGAAGCTTAATGCATCTTGTTTAATACACAAATAAAAGATCTCCAGCTTCAGACTGCTTAGCATTGCATTGTGTGGTACAGATTTAGCGATCAACACTTATTTTCAAATTCTAATCGATATCCAAGCAGCACTTTTCAATTTGCTCTTCCGTTCCTACAGATATATGTGATAAAAATAAACATGTATTTACATCAACTTTTTGCAACATGTCTAATAAAATGTTCTCTGAGACCCTACAGTGTCAGGAGTGGCCTGTCGTGTCATCAGAAGTCAGATTCAACATCGTTTTAGCATGTGCTGCGATGTCAAAATGGACACTATCTCAACTCCTTTGGGTGAGAGAAAACAAAGAGGCGAGCTATATTTTTTTAGAGTGCTAATCAATTATTTAAAGATGTTTCAGCTTTCATTTTTTATAAGAGAAGTTGCAGAGGTAAGCTGTACGCCTTGAATTACACTCCGTTTTGGGTTCCTCTGCATCTTTTTTTGGGCAATGAAAATATATATGTATTTTTATAAGTATATTATAAGACTCCATTGATGTTTATACATGGTAATGGTATGTTTTTCATTAATCTCGAAGCTCAAACATCCCATTGTTTGAAATTCTAGTATAGGGACAACCTGGATTTTTAATTTTATTTAAAAAAATATATATATTTTTTTTTTGGTCATACAATGTTTTTAGAGGGGGTTTTAATTATGTAATTATTATTATTATATATATTTTTTTTCATTATAACAACATGACATAATTCACTTCATTATCACAGTTTTATTTTATGGGCCAGTTACAAATCATTAAAAAAAACTTTTAACAGATGCTTAAAAAATGTAATCTTTGTAATCGAGTTAGACGATATAAGATAAAATAATCTTTCAAATAGAAGTAATTGTGTGTGTGTGTGAAGCACAAAACCAGTCATAAGTAGCACAGGTATGTTAGTAGCAATAGCCAACAATACATTGTATGGGTCAAAACTATTGCTTTTTCTGTTATGCCAAAAATCATTAGGATATTAAAGATCATGTTCCATGAAGGTATTTTGTAAATTTCCAACTGTAAATATATCAATACTTAATTTTTGATTAGTTATATGCGTTGCTAAGAACTTAATTTGGACAACTTTAAAGGTGATTTTCTCAGGATTGTGTTATTTTTTTTTTAATGGAAAAGTTGTTAAATTGCGAGGAAAAAAGTTGTAAAATTTCGAGAAAAAAGTCGAAATAAAATGTTGAGAATAAACAAGAATAAACACTCGTGAAATGTTAATTTCATCTCATTGGACAGATTTCTTTAGTGTCTGCAGTGGGTGGGTCAGGAGTTTTCCCTTATTTAATGAGTTTATTCTCAACATTTGATCGACTTTTTTCTCGTAATTGAATGTGCTTCTCAACATTTACTCGACTTTTTTCATGTAATTTAATGACTTTTTTCGTAATTCAATTAGTTTATTCTCAACATTTTATCTCGACTTTTTTTCTCGTAATTTAACGACTTTTTTGTAATTTAATGAGTTTCTCAATTTTAGCTTTTTTAACTTAATTTTATCGACTTTTTATCGTAATTTAATGAGTTTATTCTCAACATTTTCTTGATTTTTTCACGCAATTTAATGACTTATTGTAATTTAATGAGTTTCTTCTCAACATTTTATCTCGTAATTTAACGACTTTAATCTCGAGGTGTTTTTTTTATTTATTATTGCTTGGCCGTAATCCTCTTCTGTAGAAATACAATGATTATAAATTAAAAATAAATCGTATTATATAAACCGTATCTAATTGCGTTTTCCCCTGGGATGTCATAATGACGCGTGTCTAGCTAAACAGCCCGGGCAGGTTTAGAGTCTGGGGTTAATCAATACAACCGTTCCCTGCAGCTTCAGCGTTATTACCCGTTTCTCCGGAGCTGCCTTACATAGACAGCATTTCGTCCAGAACCAGCCGCCCAGGAATGCTGTAGGTAAGCTTCTCGAGTGAGACACGGCCATCTTCAGATCCAAACAGCGCCTGTGCTCAGGAGAGCACACTGAATAGTAGTCATGACGGAGAAGCTCGGCCCTCCGGACTACAAGAAGCTGGCTCGGCTGTACTGCATGAACGGAGGATTTCACCTGCGGCTCGCGGCGGACGGAAGCGTGGCGGGAGCGCGAGAGGAAGACGAATACAGTGAGTTCCGCTGCAGATGACGCGTTTATCGCCGCTACAGTAAATGGTCTAGTCTTCCGGCAGAATGAGAATAAAGTATTTGAAAATGTATAACGTAGACAACACTGGGATTGATATAAATGAGAATGGGTGTGCAGACACTTTCATTTTAAAAGGGCAACGTGCTATGTGCTGAGAAGCATATTTTTCCCTCTTTGAACATGAAACATTTAAATAGGCCTAAACTGTACTGAGTGCGTATCAGTATAAATCAGTATCAGTAATTATTTTTTTAGTTTTTTTTCTATCCATCTATTCTCATTAAAATATATATACTACACACACAAACATACATACATACATAAAATGCATATATACCGTTACACACCCACACATAAATTTACACATGCATAGCATATATTATATTACACACACAAATACTATTACATATATACATTTACACACACGGAGCTGGGTAGATTCTCTTAATAATAATCAGTTACTGATCCAAATTACATGTCACAAATTGTAGTCAGTAATGCAATCCATTACATTACATTTTAGGTAAAATAATCAGACTACTTTTAAAAGACTTTTGGATAACTTTTGTCCTTGTTTATCACAATGATTTAAACCGGATTATCGTGTACCATGATGTAAAAATACAAAATGAAAAATATATTCCATTCATTGTAATTGACAACATTAAGTATATTCAAAATTATATTACATCAAGGTTTCCCAAACTGTGGCTCCTTAAGGATCTGCAGGGGGTTTGTGAGTTTAATGAAAAGCTAGAAAGATTTTAATCAAAGTGCTGGCATCCAGCAGGTCAAAAGTTCAACCACCAACCGTGTCAAGAAGAGCACACCACAGCTCCAAAAGATGAAAAATAGCTATGTTCTCAACACAGGTGATGTTTAAAGCCTACAAGCTCTTTATCTGATGAAAAGCTAGCAATTAATGCAAAGAGAGAGACTTTCTTTTACAGAGTTAGATTTTTAAAGGAGTCATATGATGTTGCTAAAAAGAACATTATTTTGTCTATTTGGTGAAATTAAATGTGTTTATGCGGTTTAGGGTAAAAAATAAATAAATATATATTTTCCGCAATCTGTACATTATTGTTTCTCCTCTATGTCCTGTCTTTCTGAAACGCATCATTTTTTACAAAGCTCATCGTTCTGAAAAGTGAGGTGTGCTCTGATTGGCCAGCTATCCAGTGCATTGTGATTGGCCGAATGCCTGTGATGCGTGTCTTGATCAGAACACCGGCGCCACAAGACAAAAACAATAAAAACCCATTACATACGAGCCATTTGTTGCATCCAGTGGGAACATAATTACGGGTTACAATTATTTATATTTTGTTTTTATGCGTTGCATTGCATCATGCCACTTAAACAAAACCATGTCTGCATTTGTGATCAGAAAAACAACAAACAACAAGTGCTACTCTGCTCAAAACTCGCGTGTGAATCATCAGAAGCAAATGCAAATCTTATGCATATGCAAATCTTCCCACATAGTGACATAGACATGTGGGGGCGTGTTAGAAACTAGTAATTTTAGGAGGGCCTGGTTGACTCTTAACTTTTAGAAAGAATGTCTTTTTGGGTTTGAGACTTTAGTCTTTCCAACTTTACAGATCTTCTTTGTGCACCAAGAGCTTTTAACACTCCAAAGAGAAGGGAACAATTAAATTGTATCATATTATCCTTTTAAAAGATGAAAGAGAGGAATTAGGGAGTATCAATACATTACAGATAATTTATTGCTATTGTGTAAATAACATGCATTCATGCAATCCATAAAAAAGTAACGGATTATGAGTATTTTAAAATGTAATTAACTCTAATTACAAGTATTACATTTTTAGAATCTGATTATATACTCCAGATTACATGCAATCAGATAATACCCAGCTCTGTGCACACACACACATATAATAAAGTGTGTGAAAAGACTTACATAAACTTGTTTACATCAACCTGTTAGCATATCTACTCTAATGCTCAGTAGCATTACAAAATCTGTTAAACTGACATAAAAAAATATTTACACTGCAATATATTTTGCTTGAAAACTTAATTTCACCCTTAAAAACATTTGTCCTTGATCTTCTGTTATTGTGGATGTTGGACACTGTTCTGGAATGTAGGATTGTTCTGTATCATTTTCAACAATCCTCGCATATTTACAACAGTTTTACTATGTGTGTGTGTGTGTGTGTGTGTGTGTGTGTGGTTTTAAAGGCATACTGCGCATAAAAGCTACTAGTCCAGGAGTGGTGGTCATTGAAGGAGCAGAGACAGGACTTTACCTCTCTATGAATGAAGACGGCAAGCCGTACGCTTCAGTAAGTCTAATGAAATCCTTCTGATACAAAGACGTGCCACTTAGTATCAATACTTTTTTAACTGGTGCATGTTTTTTCCGCTCTTTGCAGTCATTTGTAACAGATGAAAGTTATTTCTTGGAGAGGATGGAGGAAAACCACTACAACACGTATCAGTCTCAAAAGCACGGTGAAAACTGGTACGTCGGGATAAAAAAGAACGGGAAAATGAAACGCGGTCCACGAACACACATTGGACAAAAGGCGATCTTCTTTCTCCCTCGGCAGGTGGACTGAGTCCTCGACCCTGATCCTGTTTCATCACACACAATAACTGCTTACACTTCACTATAAGATAAGAATTGTTAACATTAGTTTTCATTTCATTCATTTCAAGGACCTAAACTGACAATAAAGTTAAATTTTTATTATCTAATGTTAGAAAATATAAATACTACTGTAGAAGAAAAATACTGTAACAGATGCACTGCTTGTTATTAATGCATCATACACTTTACAATAATGTTAATTAAAGTTATAAGTGAATCACCACATTCATAACCCACTGTTAAATCACAGGATTACTCTACTAACTACACACGGACAACATCTAACTCACTGTCAGACGGCTGAATATACAACATATATGCAGGCTAACAGAATAACTGTAGTATTTAAATATGCACTGACAAAAAAAAGATATAGTATATAGAAAAAATGCTATTATAGTAATCTATTTTTATTTTTAAATTGAGAATCGAGTCAAACTTAAATGATATTTCATGTTGTATTTTCCTATTGGTTATGTAATCGTGTGTCTGATTGCGTTTTATTTTTCTGTTCATGAGCAACTCTGAAATATCAATGTTACTGTGCTGTCATTGTACCTTTCTGGATCATGTTACACAATAAAACTCCTCACTGACTCACGGGAAGTATACAGTCATGTAAAATTATAAGAAGTGCATAAGAATAAAAGTTACTATAAATACTACAATCATGCGAAAGTCACCAAACCAACTATTCACCATTAATCTTTACTAACACACATAATAGATTTATATATAATTGTTAAAGTTAAGATCCTTCAGTTGAGGATCTAAAAGCTTGGGGTAAATAAGATTTATTTCCTTATTTTGGAAGGTGGGGTTAATGTTCTTGCTAGGCAAGGATGCATTTAATTAATGAAAATGATCAAAAAGCTTTTCTTTGGAGTTTTCTTATTAATCAAAAATGCGAATATGCAAAAGGATCATGTGAAACTAATAATGTCATCACAGAAAACAAATGCATTTAAAATATATATATAATTAAATAGAAAACCTTTGTAATAGCATTAGGTCTGTCGATTTAGTGCATTAAATTGGCGCCACTCATACCATGCAATTAACAAGATGACTGACTCATTTCACAACATTACTACGAAATAAAGGATTTTTCAAAAATATTAAAATAGCGTATAATACTGACAAATACACAAGTGATGTGTGGTGTTGCCATATGTGTTACATTTATTAAAAGTTTGACAACTGTAAAACATACAAGTCACAAACAGCACATTGTGAAGCACTAGCCCATACTGAACCCTTCAATACAAATACAAAGATCAATGAACCATCTACTGCTACATTTGGCATCATAAAATATTCTGTTATTCACATTGATTGATTAAGCGCATCACATCAGGTGTGCTTTAATGCTGAATCAGGTTGCGGTTCATATTGAACTGCTATCAAGCTAATTGGACCTTTTCTATAATGAGAGCATTTTGGTCTGTTTGGTGACAGGATGAGGAATTTAAAACAAGCCGACATATTTTTGAATACACTTTTAATATGCTTTTTGCTTTTCAAGGACCTGTTTAGATCTTGAAAGTGCATGTTTTTAACATTTTATATCTCTCTTCTTGTTCTTGTTCACAAAGGTCAGTTACTAGATTTACCCACAAAGAAAAAAATTACAACTTTCCCACAAATTAAGAGAAAACTCACAGGAACAAACTGTGACAGGGAATTTAACAAAAACATTCTGAACTGGAGCACATGCACATGTGA
This sequence comes from Carassius carassius, assembly GCF_963082965.1. NCBI lineage: Eukaryota > Metazoa > Chordata > Actinopteri > Cypriniformes > Cyprinidae > Carassius > Carassius carassius. The sequence continues at coordinate 2,505,319 of NC_081783.1, read as the reverse complement.
GCTTCTAATTGCATAATGAATGCATACTGTACGGTTTAATTAAGCACTGATTAATGGTTGGAGGAACTCAAAAGCTTTAGTAAAATATGCCAGTGTAATAAATTGCATTATGCAAACAATAGAGAAGTGCAAGGGCGTCTGAAGCAGATGTTGCCGTTTATGTCGTGAAGATTCAAAAAAGATTTGTTGACTTTGCCGTTTTGATCATTTTGCAATTATCCGGAGATTTTAATCCATTCACAAAACCATAGGAGGAAAATCTTCATTTAAATATCATGACCATAATCATTTATATCACTGAAAGGTTGTCTTTTAATTGATTTTCCCCTAATGCAATGCACTTACATCTATAAAAAAAAAAAAAAAAAAAAAAAACTTTGGGAAATAACTTCTTGTGCTTCACCTAATAGATAAAGAGAACTCGGGTACGAGGAAGGGTGGACATGGAATGATCTGTCATGTTGCGAACTCTGGAATAGTTAACAAATCCCCGGAAGAACAGCAGGAATCCTGGTGGAATAAAAATGTCAGACTAGTTGCAATATATATATTTCTTTTTAATAAAAAAGATAAATTGATAATACTTAAGTAATGATATTAAACAATCTAAGATTTTTTAGTTGTAACAGATTTGGAGAAATGTAGGATTGCATCACTTGGTCATCAATGGATGCTCTGCAGTGAATGGGTGCCGTCAGAATGAGAGTCCAAACAGCTGATTAAAAACAGCACAATAATCCACACCAGTCCATAATTCATAATGCTTCCTCCAGTGAAACAGTCCAGCTCCTTTTGTCCTCTCACATTTTTTCAGAATGTTTTTGTTTTGTAAACAGTGCTTGATCTGTGCATATTTCTCTCCTGATTCAGGAGAGACGAGTTTTCACTACAGAACACACCCGGAAGAAAATGTTTAACATTAAAAAAATTTTAATGATGGATTTGTTTCTTCTAAACACTCAGCTTTTCACTTCACAAGATGTTCACTGATGGGCTGGAGTTGTGTGGATTATTGTGGTGTTTTTATCAGCTGTTTGAACTCATTCTGACGGCACCCATTCACTGCAGAGCAAATGCAATGCTACTTTTCTCCAAATCTGACGAAGAAACAAACTCATCTACATCTTGGTTGATCTGAATGTTGAGTAAACGGTCATAACATTTTTATTTTTGGGAAAAATATTACTTCAACAGATATTTTTAATAGGGCAATAAAAACATTTATTCACACTAATGTGCAAATATACACTCACCTACAACAAGGAAAACCCACCACAGCCAGTACTGGCCATCAAAATATCCAGGGAAGTAGGTAGAAAACTGTTCAATCACAGAAAGAAAAGAGTGAGTGTTCTTCATCCTCTAATAAAAACACTAATAAAATAATATGAAGTCATATGGAACATGTCATACCCTGACAATCAGGACCCATTTGACCAGGGACAGTCCAAACCCAGAGATGGCTCCGTAGCGTCCCGCCGCAGACGTGGTCAGACAGAAGGACAGGAAGAAGCCAATCCAGTTAAAGAGGAACGCCACTGATAATGCAAAAGAAATTAAGAGATATTTAAAATCTGATGCAGCTTTCATGAGTGTGTTTTTGTGCTGGTGCTTTGGCCTGTTGTGGATAAATAAATATGACACTTTAACTGCCAGTAGGTAGCAGCAAATCCTTGTCTTTATGAGTGATTCACTGAATCATTCATTCAAACGATTCATTTAGCAATGAAGCAAGTGACTGTGTTTATCAGTGACCCAAACGATTTGTTCAAAGAATTCGCACAATATTGCTCTGAGACCCATAAATGTTCTGCTCTGGCTCTGACTGGAACTGTTTTCGCAGGCGAAACAGAAAAATAAAAACAGAAAATGTGTCTAAAAATCAAAAACCCTACATATAAACTTTTTTGAAATGATGTATAAAATAAATATCACATGCTAATATTCAGGAAAACATCAGATTCTTGGGTGATATTACTTAACTACAAAAATATAAAAACAAAACAAAAAACATTTTCTTTCATAACTTGAATTATAGGGTCATTCTAACTGCATTTTAAAAGTCTTCGTCATGCAGTGCATGCTTTTGGACTCTCAAGACATGTTTTTTGCAATGCGACTGACACACTCCATAATTTCAGGTCATATATTCTTAAAAGAACAATTATGATATTATTGCACAATACCCATACCATCAGCCCAATTACTAATCCACCCATAATCCAACACCAGACTAAGTGGTCTATCATAAAGAGAAAGAAAAAACAGACACAACAACAACAACAACTGTTCAGCATCAAAGCACTGTGTGCTCTTACTGAAAAACGTAAGCATGAAAATCCCATCGTTCCCAACCCGCAGTTGATCCGTATCATCAAAACTGTCTCTGGCAACGAAGTCCTCATCCTGTAGTAGAGAAACGAACACGGATGTGTCAAAAGAGTGCTTAATTAACTGCAATTACCCCTAAAACAGGCACAAAGGCTCACCCTGTCGGTGACTAGAGGAACGGTGGCCTCTTCTTTGCTCCTCTCAGCCTCGTCGTATGACGGCAGTGACGTGGCGACATTGTACGACGGAGGTTTGGGGTACACATCATCCTCTTTATACTCAAAGAAAGCTACAACACACACATCAGACAGAGTTCAACGGTTAGGAATAATGACAGATGGAGGTTACTGTTCAAATCTGCGTTCAGACGCTCAAGTTACCTGCATTATTCGCTGGGATGCTGCTGTACGGTGGAGGCGCGTCCACGGCTTGTTGAATCACCTCCTCTGACTCCTCCTCATTATTCAACTACACAACAAAACAAAAACAAAGCTGCTGATGCACACACATACACACTGTACACATGTACACTCATTTAAGACACTTCCAAAACTACTGCAACAGAGTTATGTGTCCAGGTTTTGTTCTAATGGATGGGGTGCCAATACTTTTGTCCATATGGTGTATGTACAACTCATTGGTGTTTGGTGATGAGTTTTGGCTCAAGTTTTGCATTTAGAGGTTTCTGCATACTATTCAACTTCTTCCACACTGAATCAATCATTT